>NC_072016.1:7073280-7373280 GCF_027791375.1 Indicator indicator
CTGGATTCAAACTGAGATCTCAGGAGCAAAAAAGACAAGAGCGACACAGCCTCCGTGGAAGCCTGTGTACGGCAAGTGTGCTAGAATAGAGCCCTGTAATGAAAGGAAGCACAGGTTTTATTAACAAACAGTAAGGCAAAGCACAATTTCTTTTTAAGATCAGTTCATACCTCCTTAGGAGAACTATAATTGGGGATGCCTTGATGTTTCACTGTGTGACAAGTTAAGAATTACGCCTGAGTCATTGTACTAGCCTTCATTTAAACTTTAATGTGCATTTTGCATCGGGTATAAAAACACCATTGCAGTTACAACCTATCCAACACACAGTGTGTACCAAAGTGCAGAGAACAGGATGCTTACAGTTGGTTTTAAAATTATTTCCTCTTTGCCTGTACAATTTTTATCAAGAAAAAACAATAAATCCTTTTATTTAGTTTTATTTGCTGCTGCTCTCACAACATGCAGAGAGAGGAAAAAGTAACTTCCAAGGTCAGCAAGGAAAAGAAAAAAAGAAAATTACCAGAAGCAATGTCAAAATTTGTAGGTGGCTAACAAAGAGGATTTCTAAGCTCCAAATGGTATGACTGAGTTCAGAAGAGCTCCTAAGTTGGAGCCCTTTGCAATAGCATCCTGAATTTCCTTCTTTTCCCTCACAGCTATTTAAATAAGAAGAGCAGTTAAGTAGTAGCTTTGCTCTTTACATCTGATACAAATTTTCAGAGTAAATTTGCAAATGAGGATTTTTTATGTTTAGAAAACTATTATCTATATTTGCAAGCAAAAAATAATCCTATCCTACATAGGAGCAGACGTGCAGGTGTCGTTAAAAGGATGACAGATGAAGCTTCTGCAAAATCTCAGTTATCAGGCTATACAAACCCTTGCAACAATATTGTCATCTGTTTAAATACTGGGACTTCTGGGGAGGGGAGCTCAGCAGTGGTGGGAGGGCTTTCATGTGGTTACATGTTTATTTTGTTTAATTTTTTTTGTTAACTATTTTAGTCTGTAGATTTATCATATTAATATCAGTTCCAGAAGAAGAGGGGAAAAAAATAAAGCATTTGGGGAAGTACTGAAAGAATCTTAATATCACAAATACCTTCCTGGTTTTCAGAATTCATTGTCCTTAATCTGGTTACTTCACAATTCTTTGTCATCCTCAGTTCTAAAACTTACAAATCCTTTCCTGCAGAGCTCAGTATTCATTACTGATATGTCTGGGCACACATTTCAAAAAGGAGATACCAGACAAATATGTGATGTTAAAATATTCCTGCTTCTAAACATATTTATTCAAATACTTCAGTGGTTCAAACTCTTCATACGAAACACTTCAGAAATCTGACCTGTAAGTAATCTGGACTTTATTGAGACTTTCTTTTTGGCAGCTATCAGGAAATAATAATAATAATAAAAAGCAGTTCATATACCTGCTTTCCTACAGCAGTAAGTAACAGAGGAGATTAATTGTAGAAAAAAAAAATATACTGAAACATTTGAGGAGCTGACCATTAAAACAGGTTTCTCTCTCTAAATATTTATGAGTCATTTTATAACTGGAAGAAAGGTATTCTGGAATACTGATCTCTAGTGTTACACCTACAGATCTACAGCACTCACAAATAAATAATAAATATTGATATGTGTGCGTTAGGTCTACCTGTACTGTATTTTCAGTTGGTACACAATATCCAGCATACACTTGAATACCTCACACCAAACTCAAACCACTGTGAATCTGTGTGATTTTTACAGTGTTTCAGCACAGGATTTTACAAAGCAATGCTTTCGCTTTCAATACCAGTATAAATGTATTTACCCTATCAAAGATTTTGTGATGCAGACATGATTGTTACTGTGCCTGATTTGATCATGATATTCTAGCAGAGATCAAATAACAGGGCTGGGGTTTTCTTTCCCTTCTTTTTCTAGTGCCTTTTAAAAAAATTCCACTATCAAAGAATGTTAATTTCTAAGGTTTGATCTAGAGATTCCTATGTAAGTACACAATTATTAGGGAAAAAGAGGCACAACAGTGAATATTTTAAAGCAATGTAATCAATATTTTTGCTTTGTGTAGATTTCCCTGTAACAATGAACAAAAAGATCTACTTCAGATTTAGAAACTCAGCTTTAAAGGGAAAGCTAGACAACAAAAAGCAAGAAAGTACTCACCTCTTCACGTAATTTTATCAACTGCAACATGAACGCACAAAAAAGATAAAAAGGAAAGAAATGGCAGGAAAGAAAGATCAGTTGTGTGACAGGATACAGAATTAACATTGACAATTTATCTGTTTACATGTTTAGCATTTAAAAATCACAGACAAACACATTAAAAGAACCTAAACATAGACTACATGCAGAGTTTTTTGAACGAATAAAGATCACTTTCTCACACTGTCACATTAAACAAAGAGAATAGTGTGAAATTCTCTTTTAAACCACATCTAAGACACCATCATGAAATAAAGGGGAATGACTTCATAGAAGTCTATATTATAAAGAAAAAAACAAGTTTACTATTCCTCTCTTCGAAGATTGTACAGCTGAAGTGGTTTTGTATATACAAGTTTTCAGAATGTTTTCTGTATATTTTAATCATGACAGCTGATTTCTTATTTTACTACCAGATCTAACTTATTAATAGATGACTGCATCTTTACAGCATGTAACCAGTATCTCAATTTTTATACAGCTGAGTTCTACTGTAACTATCTTATCTAATTTTATTATTGAATCTCAGAGGATTTTTTCCAGTTGAAAGAAAGACAGAAAGACAGAAAGAAAGAATGAAAGAAAGAAAGAGAGAAAGAAAAAGAAAGAGAGAAAGAGAGAGAAAGGAAAGCAGCAGCTTAATTAAATGGCTCAGAATTATGATTTATTGTATAGCTTATTTAAAAACAGACACGGAATGAGGAACACCATGAGAAATACTTCCCTTAGAAAAGACCCATTTCAGGTTCTTAATCCTAGACCGTTATACAGTGTGTATATATATATCTATATACACACACAGTGTGTGTGTGTGTGCATACTTATATAGTATATACAATTAAAATTTATCAATTTCTGCTCGTAAATCAAGACAGTCTAACACTACTTAAATAATATTTCTCTGGCAGGTTTACTGCAAAACTAAATCAAACCCCAGTCTGATTATCAAGATATGCTGTAATACGCTCTCCCCTCAGAGAGACTGCTAAGTTATTTGTACTGGAATAAAAATGTATAATTACTCACAACAAATGTCTGCACAAGAGTGGCTCTTTATCAAAAAATTACAGTTCTCTCTCCGATTCCAGTTGAATTCGAAATTACAACAGCTACATCATTATCTCAGTTTATGCTGATACTTCACCCACAGTTTCATAACACTAATTTTCAACACATGTGTAAGCTGGGAAATGTTTACAACTCCTAAATTCTCGCCAGCACGAAGGAAACAAAAGAAGCTCCATTATTCTCTATTGTTTCATATGGCTCGCCTAAGACTGAACATACGCCTCACACCGTTACCAAAACAGGCAAGGAGGCTCTAAGGAGATGTAATTAGGAGGGCTACTACCACACAGACTTAAACTGAAATGCCTCTTCAGTATGTAGCTAAAGGAACTTTGCTAGAACTGGTGTAAAGAAAACTGCATTGTCCGCCGAACCGGCGCTTAAATTCAAGAGCTTGGCCTATCATAAATTGGTCTCTTTCTCCAGATCTTCCCCCCCTTTTTTCCCCAAAAAGGCAAACATTAAGGCTCTTTAGAAAGAGACGATCTGGGAGTTGATCACATAGCTATCTTTTCTTTCTGAGGCCACCATTCTTCAGTTGACTATGATACTTAAAGGGCCAAAGTTTAAAACTACTCTCCCGCACTAGCGCCCGTTTGGGCATGCCACCCTGCTAAAATCAATGAGAGTTTTAAAATGCTGCACATTTGTTTTTTCAATAGGTCCCAAACAAAAATGTTCTATCTTGTTTGTGCTGCATGGCTGAATTTAAGCTCTGCATGGGATTTGCAGCTAAGCTAAGAAATGAGAGGGGGCTTCTTTTTTTTTTTTCCCCACCCCCCTCTCTAACATTGGCTGAAAGATATTCATTCAAATGAACAAAAGATGTATTTTTTTCCCCCCATTTAACAATGCTCTTGATGAAAATATGTTACCCTTACTTTTCCGTTTCCACACATTATTTTTTTGATGCTCCCTGCTCAACTGCAAACAGCACCAAGCTGTCTGCAGCCACCATTTTAGGTGTTGATAATCAGCAGAGGTTGCGAAACCAAGATTTTATTTATGTATTTATTTATTTATTTATTCACTTATATATTTCACAATATGGAATTCAATACAAGACATAACCCGTTCCTTTGTAGGCTAAACCCAACCAAATAAATAAATAAATTATATAACAAATCTGGTTTACGCTGGTTTGAACCAGTGGAATCTCTTGTGGCTAAGCCTTCTGCTGTGACTAAAATCAAAACTGAGCCGCAGAGAGAGAGAGGGAGAGAGAGGGAATGAGATGGGGGGGTGTGTGTGTGGTGTGTGTGTCTGTGTGAGGCACACACCACGTGACAGAGAAAACTACTGAATTTTTTTTTTAAGGAGAAAAAAAAAAAAAAGCTGATAACGCTACCGCCGTCTCTGTCCGCATATAGATAACGAATAAATGCTGAACTCTATTAAACGCCCTTTACACATTATCGTGGGTCGAACACACAATTTTCTGAACTTATGATGACAGTCTATTTATTTTGCTATAAACCCTCGGCATGTAACGAACAGATTTGTGTCTGGTAATGATCTGCTCTGCCAGGGCTATATGAAATGATACCGACCTTCTTTAGATCTTGGGGAATTAAATTGACCAACTTCACCCCCTGGTCTGTAGCTGAAGTTTGACACACTTTATGCACAGCAAGGCAAAAAAAAAAAAAAAATCTAATATTATCACAACTTTGTAGTCAGAAATTAAGTAGCCACAAAATATTTGTTCGCCACAAATCACATGTACGATGTATGTGTATAGGGACACGCGGTTTAACCTAGTGCGGGTGCATTTAAACTTATTAATGAACACAGCTGTGAAAGAGAAAGGAAAACTACCACATTTCAAGAAAGTTCTTAATACTGTACCTGATATTAGTTTGGTTGAGAAGGATTTCTGAATAACCTAACGTATACTTTCTGAAAAAAAAACCTGAATTGCCACAAAAAACAGTTTTAAGATTGTTAAAGTGAAGCCACGACTTTAAGTAGTGTATCGTTGACTGAAAAACTCAAAACCTTCAAGGGATTTTCTAAATGTTGATGGCTAGAATGGCTAATAAGACTTGAAAGCAACAGAGATGTTCAAGACCTCTCCTGGAGCATAAATAACAACCTAATGCACTCAGTAGATTTTGGGGTTGCAAGCAGGAGGTTGTTGATGCAAGAAGGGACATCCCCCACTTCTCAACCTTTGCATGTGCCTTACCTGATTACATTAATACGATGCAAATTAAGAAGAAATTAAGGTGTATTAAGCAATGCTTTTACTAAACTCTAGTGCATTAAGAGCACTTTATCACTATCTCATTAAACCAGGATGCATTTACTTCCAAAGACACTTTGAATAGCAGAATTAGATAATTCTTACAGCCTCTTACAAGAAGTTTCTACATGTTTTGTCTAGTAAAATTAGTGAAATCTTGGTATAAGCATTAGAAGGCAACTTATAATGTCATTTAAATTGTCATCTACATGTAATGACCGCTACTTATGGGAGACATTTTTGCAAAGGAAGAAGACACAACATAAATCTTCATTTGCTAATTCTTCAATCTGTTCGTTGTACTTTGATCTTTCTTCTTGGGAGAACAAGTCCATGGCTCTATTCATTACTGCTTATAACTCGGCTGTGGTTTGCCATAATTGTACCTTTGAAACGCAACTAATTCAACCAGAAGTTGAATAAAGAAAAGATCCAAATTGTTTATTTTTGCAATAGAGCTTCATTTATTTCTAGATACTTACTATGGTCATACCAAGCCAGTATACATTAGGTTTCTTTTGTCTTCTCACTCCACCACAAACATTATGCAAATGCTTATCATGATGACAAAGACCATACCTAAGCCATGCAGCTCATATCTCATTTCCCTTGTGCAACACCTCAGTCGAACCAAATAATCAGCATTTCTACTGGCAGACTTTACCAATATTTGTGGATTAGTACAGGAGCAATTCAGAACTGACAATTATTTTCAACAACTCCTTTGCCAAAAGAGGAATCCTTCCTCTTCCCTCTCACAGTCTGGTGACTGAAATGAGGAGAATAAACCATTATTTTTCAATTTAGCTAATTTAACCTAACCCAAATCGATTGAGAAATCCAAGAAGATTAGGGTGAGGGTAAGTCCACTACCTGTAATTATTTCTATCAGACAGAATGAAAGCAAGTATTTGAAACATCTTCAAATATCTTATATGGCTACAAGTTATATGTGAGCATCATTTTGTCATCTAGTCCAAGTATTCTATTGATATAATCACTTACAGGGGTGAAACTGAATTAAATCTGTCTTATATATACGTTGATACAATGTGTTCAGTGTAAGGTATGCACCCAAATCTTACACTTGATTTTGATAGCTGTACATTCTGAGTAGCTCAACATCAGACTGAAGTTTCTGCACTAAGTGCTTGTACCTATAACTGCATGCATATTAAGTACAAAAAAAAAAAGATATTTCATAACCAAAAGGATTATGAGAGTGAACATGGGAACAACACAATTCATAAAAAAAACCAAAGCACACTAGCATTCACATATTCAAAAGAAGTCAGGTGGCTCCTGTATGGTGGTATTTCATAACATTTTTCAAGGAATAAAACAAAGAAATTCAAAACTTTCAAATGTAGAGGGGTAACAATTTCAAGCTGGTTTATAGAAAAGGATTTTGATTAGCTAAAAGACTAAGTGAAACTCCTTTACCAGCAAAAATTTTCTTCCACTGAAGAAGTGGTCATTTGGAAGGGAAAAAAAAGACAAATGGTTGAAAGTATCCTTGGGTTCCTTGAGATGAGACCATGTTTCTTCCATCAAGTTTAGAGAAAAAAAAAAAGATCATAACTTGCAAAAAGTGCACATGAACCAGTTATTTAACAATTCCTTAAAAAGTGAAAATATTTTATCTCATCCCTGCACATAAGATATTCTGTTATAAGTAAAGCTTCTTATCACAATTGCCCTTTTATGTCTGAATTCACACAAATTTTTCTTGAAATGTAAAAATAGCAGCACCTTAAAAGAAAAAAAAAAAGAGAAACCTAACATTTTCACAGGACTGAGTTTACCATCATGACATTCAGACTGTGAAACTCTTTTCCCTAAAATCATCATTTCCATGTATTTATTTAGGGCTAAAAAAAAAAATCTTTTATTTTATTCCAGTTCTGGAATCTTCCCTTGCTATGATCTATAATATGACGATTAAGATCTTTTAACTTTTCACACAGATACTAGAGCTGCTATACACTACAGTCTTATGTCTAAAGGTAAATTGTATCCTGTGTATAATTTCATTAATGCATGTATTAGTGTACTACAGATTTTAAAACTTACACAGTGTATTTAAAATATTGTATAAGCTTAATGCTTAAGGATTCTGTGGTTTAAAATTAAGTGTATTGGGATAAATATCCAAGTCTTTCTTTCTTCATTCTATCCTTAGTGTATCTGACCTCATAGAGAGAGTAGAAGACACCAAAAACTTGGGAATATGTTCTGATCCACTTCCTTATTTAATATTGCACTTATCAAGTAAACACTTAAACAATTTTCACTGTCGCTATCAAAATAATTAAAATTCTGGTCAGAACAGAAAAATGTGATTTTTAAGAAAACTTTTGACTGACTTCGAACTCAGAATGCACAACTTCGATTACAGCTGATGTGATTTTCAACAGAGAAAGGAAACATTCTGCTTAGAGCCTGTCAAGCAAGTTTCAGCACCAAAAGAAATATTAACAGGTGGGTCAAAGTCCCATGATTATATTGTTGCTTTTCTAATTTTCAGTAGTCTAGCAGGATCCTCACTATAGTGTCCAGAACAACAATAGGGGTATGAGATTTTTTAAAAAGCCTCAGGATTATCAAGCTTTCTCTCATTTAAAGAGATGGATTGCACTCTGCATTCTAGTACAACACACATCATGAAAGCTTGCTCTTATTAGTACAACTTGTGGATTTGGTACAAGGAGAGAAAATATGTTTAGGGAAGGAATCACACAAGGAAACTGAGTGGGGTACTGCCTAATTCTGAGAGCGCACTTTCATTTGTTTTGCCTGCCAGTGTTGATTTAATTATACTGCATTATTATCAAAGCTGCATTATGTACTTTTTTTATTCCTTTTACATGTGTTTGAGGTGAAGACCTTGGCTTTGTCGGCAAACAGCGCGTTTCAAGTTATTTCTTAAGTACTAAATAATAAAAGAGAAGAAAAGATTTTTTTTTGAGATAGCAGACAGTGATCACAAGTTAAAGGGTTAAATGTAAGATCTCCAAGAAACATTTTGAAGTTGATTAAGACCCCAGCTTTGCATTAAACAGTATCACTTCCACATGAGTTGTTGCTAATGCTGTTAAGGAGCAGCTTGAGAAGCCCAGTGTGCCAGTGACCTCCTTCACCCTCCAGCCACCCACTAGGGCTTCTTGATTAGCATCCTACCTGGTTCTCTGAGGAATTCCCGTCATCCCCTAGGAGCTCATTCCGCACCTCATCACTGTAGGCGATTCGTGACCTTTTCTGTAAAACAAAAAGAAAAAAGGGTTAGGAAGTAAAGCTCCGAAGCCATTGGTATCAAGGCTGATCATCTTAAACCTCGAGAGCCCCCTAATGGATACCTATTTGATAAAAAAGAAATTTTATATTTATATATATATATATATATATATATATATATATATATAAATCTGCAAGTAAAAGTTATTAAAAAGTTCTTCGGCTGCTGCACTTTGACAAACACGCATGGCAAAACCTCAGCATTTCTAAGACAGCCACGTCCTTAACATTTTAGCAATGAAAGAAGCTTCAGTGAAGCTCAAGATATGCAGTGTGTGATCCCAGTTCTGATAATCCAGTAACTGGGAGAGGCAATGTACACTAATAGCAAAAGCACTGAAGAAATGCAGAAATGCATTGTTCTGAAGACCGCTTGCTAGATGGATGCAGAACTCAGCATAATCGAGCACTGACACCATTAAACAGGAAAGGAAAACTGAGCTTTTCCCATTAAAAAAAAAAAAAAAACCACAACAAACAAAACCAAACCTGAACAAAACAATTTGACAAAACTGGTTGAACTTTAAGATGTAGAAAATTAGTATGTGTTTTCCATGCTGATGAGGCTTTTAAGCCCTCTTGGAAAAGGACCAGAAATTGGAGGCGGGGGGTGGGGGGAGGCAGAAAAAAAGGAGAGAAAACAGTAGAAGGAAACACTGGCTTACAGCAGTTCATGGAAACACCACAAAAGAGATTCATTAGATTGTTATGATAGTTGTTATTTACAGTTTATGAGCATTAGATTTGATCATGAACTGGTATCATATTGATTACAAATTAGATCAAGTGCCGAGCAATGGAAAACAAATGCCTGAAGATTATCAAGGTATCACGGTGTTCAATGGAACAATGGAGAAGTCCATAAAGAAAGCATCAGCCCATCCTTCAGCTTCTCTGTTGGCAAAATAATAGGCCCTTAGTCAGTTAATATCCCTACATTCACCATTAAAAGTGAAAAAGGATTTTTAACATCTAAAATATTTTTATATTTGAGTGTAGTTATGATCAGTTTTACACTTCATCAGAGAAAGAAACTCAAGAGTAGCAAGATCTAAGCTGCAGGGTCTTCCATTGAAGAGAGCTTCCCTCACACTCTGCTGTGTTAGTCACTGCTAGTATGAACTCAGCAAAAACAAATCCCTCCTCAAACCTTCTCTAACTGGACAATCATGGCAAAAAAGCATGCTTGCAAAATGTGCACAGGGAACCACCCACTAGAAATTATAATGAGCACAGGGAAATTCATTACCTTTGTGCAAAGTATGGAAGTGGGTCACCCCCTATGCTAGGAACCTAGCACTGCAGTAAGCCTTGTACTGGTTGTTTCAGAGCAACACATTTTAGCTTTTTACCCTGTGTAGTTCACTCTTTTATTACCACCATCATCATTACAATGCTTACCAATTTGTGATTCAGTTGCCAGTGTTCAGATCATAGATCTAGATGATATACTAAAGCTACAGATGTACATAGCCAGGACAAAGCATACCATGGGCCTAGGACAAGAGCTGAATTGTGCCAAATCTTTTGGAGATCTCAGCTGTCACAGTTTCGTACTAACCAAGCTAAAGTAGTCTACAGCATTAAAGGAAATGAGAACCTTTAAACAGGCTGTGGTATCAGAGCTGCCTGTTTAAATTATTCATTTCATCACTATGGGGGACTAAAACACTCCACAGTATGCAAGAATATCATATGGAGCTAGGTTTTGTTTCTCTCTTTTTTCACCAAAAAGCCAACAAATTGGCATAGATTGCTCAATTACATTATTTTCCTATTTTTATTTGATACACATCAAACAAGGAAGGAAATTACAAATATATACCAATAAATATCTAATCTTTTCTGATTAAGATCTTCCCATTTGAGATCTAGTAGTTCAGTCTCTCCCAATTTCGTGAAATGACTCAGCCCCATTGATTCTGTTAGTGTTGAATGCATTTATCATTATTAGACTGAGATGAGGAGCATGATGCTTCATGAGCTTGTTCTCTAGTGAGCAAGTTGCCTAATTATATACAGAGACTGAGATGGTCCTTGGGTACGCATCATTTATTTGAAAGATTTAACTGGATGATATTCTCATTCATAAGTGCCTGCATGGAAGAAGGGAAAAAGAATATTCTTCGCAGAAAAGAAATACATCGTAATAGCAATACAATTTTTAGAATCCCTTTATAATCCTTTATATCATCAGTACTGAACTTAATAAATATGTTTGTATCATTGTTGCTTTCATTGCAATAATCTTTCATGATCTGAAAATCAGTAATTATATTAGAAGAAATAACCCTTTGACTACAATTAGCTATAACTGTTTGCCATAATCAATAAATAATTTGGTACTACTTTTGATCACAGTTTCCCCTCCCAAATGAATCAATAATATAAAAGGAAAGGCCTTTGAACTAAAGTGTCCGTTTGTTCTTCCAGGATTTGTCCAAAATATCAATATTTTGAATTACTATTCTTATTTTTATTAAAGCAATATTGGCTAACACTTTTAAATCTGGCTATCGAAATTAGTTCAGTTCATTCAAACTCAGTAATGAAATAATTTTTAGACTGTTATTATTTTTTTTTAGTTCATCACTATCAGCTGTTTATAAATACATACTTTAGCCAAATGCAAGAATGATAGTTTGAGCTGGAAATGTCACACACACTGCTACAGTTTGAAGGAACCCAATTCATAATGCATTTTATAAATAGTTAATGACTTCTATACATAAGCTAACCAGGCAAATCAAGAAATTGTCAACATTTTTAGTCTTAGTTGTCAGTTACCACTGTCTACTGGTACTTTATATGTATGTTTCTAGAAAAGACAGAAGCTTTACAGAGTTTGCAATCCAAGGCATTTCTGGGCAGCTCAATACAGGTTTAAGAGGTCCTGTGCGCAGTTTTTTGCCTGTAAAGGTCTGTCAAATGCAGAAGTTTTCCTTGTATTTTATATCTTCTTGTAAATACATAGACACAAACTGAGCACAGGAGTGTTTCTAACTCAGTGCATGTGTCTGCCTTCGAATGTAGCAGGCACATGAACACACAGTGACACAAAAGGGTTAAGCCATTTCCTACACCAACTTCGAGACAAGGAAAGTTTCAGGGGCTGTTTTAAACGTACTATAGTATCCAGACCTTCTGACAAGGAAGAATTTCTGATTCCAGGCAGATCTCTCTTGGTTTATGAACAGGATTTTTGCATACTGATTGGGTGATTTCCTTAAAGCCCTGTTCAAACAGATACACTTGCTCAGTTCTGTCTGGCAATTTGGCTTTAAACAATCTGTCTACTTGACCCAAGCCTTAACATTTCCCAGTAGAACTGCATGTGTTCATGGGCAAGACCAGCTAAATTAGAATTGAAATGAATTAACTCAGCTTAAACTAATTAAGATCTGTGATCTGTAGTACCACCCCTCTGTATGATTCTACATGTGAAGTAGGGTACATGTAAGCAGACTGTAAGAATTCTGCTATACCACTAATCTGAGCATACAAATGAAGTTTGTCTATTACTAAAGCATACGAGAAGTTAATTTCCATGGCCTACACATGGCAAAGCAATTGCTTAAATTGCCTCACCTGGGAATTTAATACAATGTTATCATCAGACCAGCCACACTGTAAATAGATTTATAATGCTTTCCATGTGCTAGGCTAGGTTGCGTATGAATTAAGTAATGATCTGGTATTACAATACAATCAGCTAGTTTCCACACCTGGCAGACAGGATATTTTGCTAAATTACTACCTATACAGATACATCACAACATAAAAACAGAAAAGGCAATGGGAAGAGAAACAATCTACACAGTGTATGACTGATTTTTACATGGTAACCAAGTATGGTGTAGATAGAAGGAGGTATCGAAAATAATCTTTTTCCCAACATCTGCACAACAGAACACATACTTATTCATTTCTATTCAATTTTGGCCTAATTTTCTGCATTCTATACTTTAATTACCATCCGCATGCTGAAACGTTCCCATTAGTGAAGGCCAGAACTAGCCAATGCCCCCTCACTCCAATGCACCTTTGACAATCAACCAAGTAATTGATAGAAAGCACGGCACATTTTCATACCTGAACTAAAGAATAGCCTTCCCCGCCTCCTAAATGCTAAGTACTCCACTGAACAAATAAGAAAACTTAGGTGCATTTCAGACAAAAGGCCCAGCCTCTCCATTTTTCTGTCTCAATGTTTTAAGAACAGATTTTTTGGCCAAGTATGCATAAACAAACAAAAAGGCTTATTTATCCACAAACATCTGTTTTCATACAAAATTCATTAGGATTTCCTAGTATATGAAAATGGTCTGAAAAAAAAATCTTCCAGGCATCTGTTTCAGAGTTTGGCCCTACTCTAGTTGTAAATAAATACTTGAGATTAGTATAACCAGAAAGAATTTGAATGAATAAATTAGATTTTCTTTTGTGTTCTTTGAAACTACTCAGCTTGGTCAATGCTCTTGCTAAAAGCAAGGTGGAAAAAAGTGACCTGATCCTCAAACAGACTGCTAAATACTGAAGAATCAACACTTTTATGTCTGCCATTCAGAACAGATACTTAAGGTGATTTTTTTTTTTGGCTGAGCAGAAATGGAAAAGACAGTGAATTGGAAGAAAATTAAGTGACCCTACTTAACAATTTTAAAGCTTGTATTTAAACAGAAACAGAAAACCTTTCCTCCAGGAAACAAAATTACTGAAATTGCTTAAAAAAATGTGTTCAAACTTCAGTTCTCAAAACTTCTACATTTTAATGTAAAAGTCATTGAGCAACAATAGAATAAGTACTTCAGATTGCGGTTTCAAAGGGGTTTTCCTGTTCTTAAGAAGCTTTGTTTTTATTGAGTGTGTGTAAGAAGCAGGAAAATGATTACATAGGGCTAATATACAACCTAATGCAACGCTAGACTTCTGAACATGTCCTTATGAAAATAAAGCTGATACATTTCTGTCTAAAAGGAAATAAAAGCTACCCCACAATATCCTGTGGAATTCCTGATTGAAGGAATCAATTCAACAATACATGTTGATTGGCAAAAGTCAATGTTTAAAGCCACTCCTGCTCTTGCCTATGATCCCTGCATGCACACACAAAAGAAAAAGGCTGCAGACAACTGTGAAAGAAAAATGCACAACTTAAAACCTGTATTCTGCCATCAGATGTCATCAGTTTCCTATCACAGCAGAAAGAAATGAAACTTCAAGTGCTAATGTGAAATTAATGAAGAGATACTATCACCCATTTTAAGCAGAAGTCACAGGTCCATAAATCTTTTCAATAATCATCATCAAACACACTTTTTGTTTCATTATGGGGTGAGGGCAGCGACTAAGGTCAGGCAAACCCTCATGAGGATACAAGACACTGTATTATGTGGGTCATGAAAAATAACAGCTTCTGCCCACTAAACTACTTCCATCTCAACCTGATGACCAACATGGCTGATGTTTAAATAACCTGAATGAAGTGATTCATTAGATAATCTTTCTCTTACTCTGGAGTTTACCCTGTGAGGAGGAGAACCTCTGAATTAAATTCATGTTGCCAATACGTGCCCCCATGGAAGAGATGTTACAAAATTCTGTGATATAAATTAATTGCTTTGGATTGATATTTTAATTGTTTCTTTCTTTGGAGCTTCGCTTCAGTTTTGTTCAAGTGAAAAATGGGCTAACATTTTAATTTAATCTTCGTCCTAATATTGAGACCGGAGCATCTTTCTTCTTATGCATGAGTGCTCATTCACTTGCTATTTAAATAAAAGTATTATGTAAGCAGTAACTATCAAGGTTTATTAAGTGTGAAGACCTTAGTTGTCCCTTAAGCATCCTGAACTGCTACTCCTCAGAAATTGGCAGCATATACTAGAATGAGAATCATTCCATCCCTGCTCTGTTCCTTAAGATTTCCCCTTGTTATCTGTTAATGGCCACTCTAAGAGGCTGTACAAGTTCTGGACTAATTGAAGGTTTGCCTCATATGGCAATCTTTATGCAGTCTTACAGAGAGTGAGGCTTTCCTTATGGTTCACACTACATTGCCTTGTGCCTTGACAGTGAAAACCTAGGCAGCTCTAAACAACATCAGCAGAAATGTATAAGCATTGTTGGTGACAACAGAGGAACAGGGATGAAACAGAAATACTCAGTGAAATTTTTGAGTTTGGACATCAAATATTTACTAAGAAATGAGCTCCTGCCAGTATCAGTGTTTCTCATTACTCCTTTTGTTGTATGTTGGTCCACTTAGAGGCAGAATTTCTGACTATGCTAGATGTGAGGGGGGGGAAATAACAAGTGAGCTGAAGCCTGCCTGTCAGAAAGACACTTTATATCACAGATATTTTGTAAATACATTATTTTGTATAACTATGCTGCCTTGCTGTTGCATTGTGTTGCAGAGCTTAAGACTTAAGTTCTGAAGAAACAAACCAAGTAGGACAGTGGTTGGCATGGCTGTTTGTGGTACAGCTATATGGATTATAATAATAATTTTTCATCCAGTCTATGTACCTTTAAGAAAAGAGTATTGTTAATAAGTATTTTTGCTGAATGGGAAGCACTGAGGAACTCAAAAGCCGAGGCAGGGTAAAAGGAGGAGGACTTTAGTTACATAAATTATAGGTAGTGGATTAGTTACTGACTTTAATCTCGGGTAGTGTTAAAATCATCAGCTTGTGATAAAACCAGAAAATGCCATGTCTGAGCATTGGGCTAGTATTTTATCATATTAGCTATTGATTTAACACAGCATGAAGCAACTGGTTCTGTCCCAGTAGTGCCTGGTGGGGAGCAGTGAAGGTACAGACTTACTCCTTCAATAGCCTACAAACTTCAAGGCCTAATTGCGACCACTAACCACTAAAATTACTGAACTCTGACAAATTTTCTCTTTTTGTAGACAAGTCACTGTGGCTGTGTGTGAGTATCCATGATCCAGAAGGAAAGAAAGGAATCCCAGCTAGACCATGTCAGGGCAAAAATAATAAATTCAAGCAGCACAAACAGTAAGATCCACAAATCAGCTTTGATTGGGCTGTGTTATATATGCAAAGCAGTTTTCTTTTTCCTTTCTATTAATCAATAGTTTGAACTAATGTACTTATGGTCAAAAATACTTGAACTGAAATACAGAGAATGAGCACCATGTGGTCATGTTTGCATGCAAGCCACCTTAATTATACTGCTTTTCTATTTAATTATTCTTTGCATCAAACCTTGTTTTGTTTTGTATTTAATGGTGAAGCCAGAAATTATCGTCTGCTACTCTTAAACTTGAATAGTTTTTCATATTTATTATCATTCATACTTTTAGGGCTTAGTTGAAGTTTTCTTTTTCTTTGTATTAGTTTCAAAAATTAAAAGCCATGTATTGGTATACAGGTGGAAAGATGGCTCTGAGACAGTGAAATATATACACTCAGGGAAAAAAGGACAGTGCCCAAAAATAGGTTTTCATGCACTAAAAAGTATTTTTGGAAAGGCCTGCTTAAGTTTCTTTGGTTTAAAATAGATCCTATCAGAGTGGCACAGATGTAGGTGGGACAATTCAGCTGCCTTGGAAACATCTCATTTATCTGCCTTGCCCTCATTCCAGGTGCCCAAAATGAGATCTGTCTTTATGGGTTCCTTTTGTTTTTCACTCTGGAGCTGACAATGGACAAAATGTATAATTTATTAATAGAGCTCGGTATCAAAATTGTACTTTTAACTGGAAAGCCCAAAAGCTGCCATCCTTCCTAGGCTTTACCTATCTATTGATAGAAGTCCAGGGAGTGGGAGAACTGACACAGGTGGTGGTAGCATTCAAGAATGGGTTTCAGCCCAACTACAGATTTGCATTACAGATGCTGGTCTTCCACAGCATCCAGCCAGCAAGTGCAAGTACAAGCTGATAAGGACAATTAAGTGAAAAATGGGGGGAAGGAAGTAACACTTGGATGCTTCTTTCTGGGAAAGCAAGGAGCTGGTGAAAAGTACCAGCAGATGTCTTGTTTCTTTTTAGTGACAGGAGCTAGATGGAAATTTCAGCTGAAACCAAGGTATTTTAACAAACATGTCACGTTTTGTTTTGTCTATCATCTTTTACCACAAGCTGATGAGTGTGAGTTAATTAGTTAAAAAACCTTAAGTTTCCTTAAGATTATTTTTCTCCCTGCTTCGCTCTCTTTGGAGCACTCTCTTAAATTTAAAAGTTGATCCCCACAATACAAAATTCTCTCTTTGAGAGGAAATCGTTCCCTATTTTCTTGCTTCATGTCTGTTGGCCCAACTACTGGAGTTTATCTTCCACCTCAGAGATTTAGCAAACATTTATGCTCATTACAAACCTACTACAGAGCATGAAGTCTTTGGATCACAAGACAGGCTGAAACACATCGCCTTAATGTGTAGTTGTTCCTTGTCCTCTAAATAACATTTGTTGGATAAATGATTGAATAAAGTTGTGTGGCTGTAGACATTATCAGAAATAAAAGGAACAAAAGGAAGCTTTTAGTGAGAGACAAAAAAATAATGAAACGAACCATTATGAGTTAAACAGTTATTACAAGATGAGTTGAGATGACCAATGGAGATTTCATAAAAGAAACGTGAGCTGGAAAAAGGCATTAGGAGCTCTCTACTCAACCATTATCCTTAACAATCCTCCCAAAAAGTTAATTTTGCAGAGAAACTTGAAGCTCTTAACACGTACGCTCATTTTCTGCACATGCCAGCTCTAAGAGCAAAGATCTGCTGCAGTTAAACCACACTGAAAATAAGTTTATTTTTGTAGCTCAGTTGTGCTGATCTTTAAATTGATGTTATTCATATCTAGCAGAGACTTCTTCACAAGAACAGCAGCCTGAACAACATTAGTGTCTGACTTCCAATGTCTGACATGACTTTTTAAAATTTGGTTTAGGAGTGAGAGTCTTCTAGGATTTGATCTAGAGACTGAACTGTCCTAAGTGATTATATTGACATCTTTAAATATTTCCAAACATGAATTAAGGATCAATTTAACTGACAACAACTCTGGATTCATTTTGGCTGGTCCTATTCTTTGCATCCAGTTTTTTGCTGATGCCACAATCCAGACATGTGGCATCTAAGTCCAACTGTGAACCTATGCTATAAACAACAGAATTTATCCCACTTATATATATCTGCTACATCCAAATAAATAGTAAAGTTGTGGATTAGTTTGAACTTGCACCACGTGTGTTCGTACAGCTGAGCTATCTTTATTTTTAAACTGTTATTCTAGTTGGAGAGAGAGGTTGTTCCCCCTCTCCCACCTTTCTCTTCTCTTTTCTTCCAACATTGCTGAGTGAAATAGATGTGGTAAACAAGGGTCTGCAAGTTACAAAATCTTTGTCAGCAAATTCAGCAAATAGATGCCAATGTTTGCTGTACATATCAAGGCAAAGGGCAGTAACACCCACCCCTTCTAATTTAGCAAGCTAGATTATCAGACTGCTCTTTGAACATGCACAGAGTGGTTACAAGGAAGCACTAGGCTTTTCTGGAAGGTGAATCTGAGAAGGAATGAATTCAAGTGATCCCATGCACAATCCTGGAGGAATTTCCACTGACTGAATAGGCAAATTGGTTAACTTTGCCAGCTAAGTAGATGTGTAAAGACAGGTTGAGTAATGAAATATGATAGCTTCATAATGGGCATTGAAGAGAATCAATAGAATGGAGTTGTATGAAATACTGAAACTAGAGTACTGAAAAGCATGTTCCAGGAACAGAGGAGCAGGCACAGGTAGCAGTAGATAGAACAGCTGCAAGGTGGCAGTGCAAAAGGCAGATGTCACTCAGCTGGCCTAGAGAGAGCTTACAGCTGCATTTGTGGGAATACACAAAAACGATTAAGGGAGTGGAACCTCTTCCTTACAAAGACAGACTGAGGTTCTTTGGCTTGGAGAAGAGGAGACTGAGGGGTGACCTCATCAGTGTTTATAAAGATATAAAGGGTGAGTGCCAAGAGGATGGAATCAGGCTCTGCTCAGTGATGCCCAATGACAGGACAAGGGGCAACAGGTAGAAGTTGAGGCATAGGAAGTTCCAGGGAAACACGAGGAAAATTTTTTCACTGTAAGGGTGACAGAACACTGGAACAGGCTGCCCAGGGGGTTGTGGAGTCTCCCTCTCTGGAGATACTCAAGACCTGCCTGGATGTGTTTCTGCGTGACCTGCTCTAGGTGATCCTGCTCTGGCAGGGGGGTTGGACTGGATAAGCTTTCAAGGTCCCTTCCAGCCCCTAACATTCTGTGATTCAGTCACCCTTCATGTATCAACTGATGCAAGGCATATTTTTTGGCATCATGGAACATGAGTAAAAGGGTAGATAAACTGCTGAGCAGAAGAGCCCAAAGCTGAAAGCATCTTGGAGAAACTGAATACTGATGAAAGAATACTTTCATCAGGGACAAAGATTTGGTAATTGGGTGTGATACTTGAAACAAGCAGGAAGATGAGTAGTTACAATTAAAAAAATTAAAATTGGCATAAACACTAGGCTGAAGCGAATTTTCAAGTGTCCTTTACAAAATAGAAGGCGGAAGAGGTTTCAGACTGTTGAAAAAAATCTTTTCCAGGTTATCAGGCTTAAAAGGCAGAGCTCAGGTAAATATAAGCTGTTTTTCTAAAAGCAAATGTCTTTTTCACAATAGAAATCATCCCGTTACTTGTTAAATTCACAGAAACCATGAGTTACAATGCTCTCACAGGTCACCTGCTTTCTTCTCTACTTACAGCATGTGCAATTTGTGATCATACAGGTCACCTGCTCTCCCAATCTCTTAATAAAATATGGCATATATTCAAATTGCTTAGACTAGAAAAATAGAAGTTATACTCTATAGTCATATTCCATCTCTGCTTAGCTCCTTTGAAGTGCAAGAAAGGCCCAGTACCATTTGACCAAACATCTGTCCCTCCACCCCACCAGCTGTTCTTTTATGGCACAGTTTAGAAACTTCTGGTATAACAAAGCTGCTAGCATCAAATACAGATGATCTGATAGAAAGAAAAACAAAGTTTGATAGCATATGGCAAACAAAATATTTCTAACTCCAATTCACGAACCTGACATACAAAACCAACACAGAAAGTAATGAACAGAAGGGAATACAAAACATTCAAGTGTGCAACACGTCTGTATTTTTGATTCTTAAGCATTCAAAGATAGATACAAATTTAGGTAATAATCTCAGGTTAAAATTTCAACCTAAAAATGAACTTCACCAAAGATACAGAGAGTGCCAGCAACCTTTCTACTGAACTCTCAGGTGACGTAGCCACCATTCTTTCCCTTTCAGGTTCATTCATCAGTCTTTTGCCTTACACTTTTCACAGCTTGTACCTTCTTGCTCCACTTTGACACATGCTGTCTCCACCATACTTAGCTCTTTTTATCACAAAGTGTGATGAAACTTCATATTTTCTTCCTTTTCCCACCACTCATTTTGCCATTCTCTACTCGTTCCTCCTCTACTCAGATATTTGGATCCTCTCCTAACCTCCCTCTCTCAAGTCCCACACAGGATCACAGCCCCCAAAAAAACCCCAAGAGCAGTCATCTTGAAGAGCCCATGCTGCCATTTGTCTGTTGTCATTGTCCACTGTTACTATGAGCAGCTTTATAGTTCTACAGGACAATGGCAACCACTATTACAGGATCACAGCAGTTTCAAAGACTTCTGAAGCAGGCACCCCAAGGAAAAAGTTTAGGTGGTTTTGAGTGGCAGCTTGCACTTTTTTCCCCCTAAACCAAGATGCATAGACCTGATAATACATGACCCAAAATATTACAAGAATTGCTGACTCTGACCACAAATAAGCATTTACTGGCAGCAGGGTGATAAAAATCTACCAACATAGCTTTGTTTTAAAAATTCATTGAACATCAGTTTGCGTGTTGGAACTATTTCGTTACAAACTTTCTGCGAAAGAGATGAAGAAAGTTCAATAAGAGGTAAGAAAGAATTCCACAGGTGAAAAGTATTTCAGTCTGAAAGATCATGAAAAGAAGAAAATTTGGTTTCAGCTGATACTGAACACACTCCATGATGATTTATGCTTTTACTTATTTACTTAGATTTTGCAAGGCATAAAAAATTCATGATCAGAGCATATGAGAGATGAGAATATGAGATACGAGAATACGAGATCTCTCACACCCCCTAGATCTCTCATATCTCAGATATGAGAGAAATAAGCAAGAATTAGAGTTTTTCAGGAGATACGTACATGTAAATGGACAAGGAATTTATTAGTACATTTGTGTGTTTAAAAAAAATCTTTATAAAGCAACAGAGATTTCATACTTCAAGATATCCTGAGAATTTCCAAGTACCAATGCATATACAAGTTGCCTACAAAGATGCCTGTGAAGTAACAGATTTTAACAAGCAAGACATCATCAGGACTAAATTCCTGGTTTGGACGGCTGTTAACCTGGGCAAAACTTGTGCTGCAGTAAACCAAAAGAGTGATACCTGAGCATTAACTCCAAAATGTAAGAGATTCCACTGTTAAGCAGCAAAAGAGGGGTGCGTAATTGCATACCTCTGACTTGGGTAATACTTGCATTTGGGGACGAAAAGCAATTTTTGTACCTGAACAACTAGCTTAGCAAAAAGTGTTTGCAAGGCCACTAGGATTTCTAGTTTGGACTTCAGATTATTGACCTAAACACCTCATCAAAAAGGGACAATTTCAGTATCTTAATTTACCCTGGAAGAATCTTTGCAAGAGATCATTAGAAACCAGTACTGCTTTCCTAAGCAATATTCCTACAGATGGCCACTAAGACTAAAACATTCGATTGTATCACCCTGGAGAGCACAGTTAAGACTTAGTGGCTATTATGGATGAACTTTCAGATTTATAATAATCTCTATTTGGTTCTAAACAGATTTAACCTTATAAGAGCAGAAATTGCCAGAAAGCCAAAAACTAGATCCACTGAATAATTTATTTAGGCACTATCTGCTAAAGGGGGACAAGCATTCTAAGAATCTTCTAATCACTGCAGTTTCATACAGGAACATCCCTGGTGTCAGCTTTCCATTGTTCTCAGGGTTTAGATAGTCCCCAGTTACTAAGAAGAAACTACCAGTCCACAATCTCAAAGAGAATGGTGTGCATACATATTTCTCCTTTGCCTGTTTCATTTATAGACCTGAGAAATAAGGATTGCTTCTGTTATCTGCACAAACAAGCTCTGCTAAAATCTTGGCATTCAGTCAACTTTTATCTTGGGGACCCCAAACTGCACTGTTAGGCAACACAAAGCACCGATCTCGACTGAACTGTCATACAAATAGATTTTTGTCAGACGTACAATTTGTATTGGGGAGCACGCCAAAACCCCCAAAAGTCAGCAATTTAAAACAACAAACCATCCCCTGTGTTGACAGGAATAAATTACTATGTGCTAAATGAATAAGAATTATTGCAGATCACAGCGTCTCCATAGGTACACTATACAAAAGGTGAAAAAGTACTCCTCAAATTAATTCTTTCTAGCAACTCCATGCTCTGAAGCAAAGATGAGAGGTTGAGTACAGATAAAATGCAACACCAACTAATACAAATAAGTTTATAAAAGCACATACAGAGGTACAATCAAAGAGGAATTAATTATTCAACAAGTGGTAATACCAAGACAAGAGTTGAGCAAAGACTCCTTTGAGTTCAAAACTAAACTTCTGAGATTGGTCAAATGGTGCAGCAGTACATTGTGCTTCTAACAACTCCAAGATCTGGTTTCCAGGCAATGACCTTACAGAGGCTGAGTGCACTGCCAGGGTGATGCATGCATCTTTCGGGGCAAAGAGCGAAGTAGGTGCAAAAACACAGCATGTTTTGTTAGCCCACCCTAGAAACAAACCTGATTCTGTTCTTCCACAAACCACACAGAAGGTCTAGCACAATCATTTCAAAGAACTCTTCTGATCACTCTGTAATTACTCCTTTTTGAGTGACTTCATTTCATAACATACTATTCATGAAAAGACCTTCAAAACACTTTCCCTCTGAAACTTGGCAGTACGCTACACAGACCTTAGCATTTGAACTAGGAGTTATTTTCCTATTATGGATTATGGTACTTTAAAAAAACCCACGAAGTTTCATATGCAAGCTAATTGGAATGAAATTTGTCTAAATTCTTTCTCTTTCTTTTCTTCCTGCTGCTTTGGGGACTTTTTTCTTCAACTCACTTGAAAAACTCAAGTGTGTTCACTTACAATCCATCTCCCTCCCTGACAAATAAAAGAAGCTGCAATCTTGTCTTTATGACTCTGTGATTTCCTACCTTAGAAATTATTATGATGCCAAAAAAGCAACATGAAATAATCATGTAAAATTGAGCACTAGTAGAAAGTTCTGAAAACCTAGCACCCTGATTGAGAAACACCAAGCCATCAAAAAATACACTGATGGTAAGAGGGCACAAAATCAAGCAGAGTAAAGAAGTATTATCTACTTGAAGGTCATCCCTTGGCAATATTTTTTTAAAGCCTTTTCAATGCACTCTTAACAAACAAGTAATACTTGAAAAGAAAATCAGCAAGCAGCCATATTTTTGATTTAACTTCTATTGGGCCATGCCATTATCTATGTTATGTACATAGTGATTTCAAAGCTATAGGGTCAGAACCTACTATGAACCACCTCCCTCCCCTCATTTTATGACACTACAGAGAAACCTTAAACACAGAATTACTCTCTTACATCCAAATTTGTAAATGCACTGGACATTGAAAAGGCAAATTGTTCAAGAAAATGTGTTCCACAATAATCTTGAACTCTGTATCTGATATCTCCCCATTGCTTCATTAGCAAGGAGATGTCTGATTTCTATGTTGCAATGTTTTTAACATTATCTTCGTAAGAAAAGAAAAAAAGTCCCACACAGCCCCTAAGCTATTTCAAGGAGTTAAAATCCTCAGAAGTAATAAGAATATATACTCTGACCCCTGCATGCTTGCAAACAGGAAGAATTTCCCCAAATCAGCTATTTTATGTTAACATACACGTCTCCTTTGCATACTGGCTCTGTGTGCTTCTTACCCCATATTTAATCAAAAACATCATCAAAGCAAAGCAAAGAACTGTAAATCTCTATCAGTTTGATTCCATCTGCTGAATGCAGTTGAGGATGTCTTCAATGAAGTTCTTCGCTGCCTCTTCCCCTAAGTGCTTCCCAGATAATACTTGAAATCCACTCGTCTTCATTCAGCATCTGTCAGTGGTTGTATCTCAATTTCATAGATGCCACATCACCTGGTTGACTCTCAAAAGATAGGTCTCTGGTGAGGCTGGTCCTTCTGCAAAAGCATGTGGTACTGTCTTTTATTAGCTCAAATGATAGGAAGCCTGATCAATAGTGTGCCCTTTTCAAAGAGTTCTCTTCTCACAATGCACCTTGGTTATGGAGTTTTTTTCACCACTTCCACTGCATTTTGGGGTTGGACTTGATGATCTTCGAAGGTCCCTTCCAACCCCTAACATGTTATGATCCTATGATTTGTAGTAAGTGTAAATGTAACACAGTCTTCTCCACTGCTCCATTCTTTCCCTCTGCTCTCCAAATCCTAGATACACTTTGAGAAATTAGCATGATGGCCAGCAGACAGGTGTAATGCCAGCCCTTGTTCCTGCTTGTATTAGAGAGTCAGATCTCTTCATGACTACATCAGAGAACAAGTCTAGAATAAAAGGAACTACGTATTTAAAGAGCTAAATGAAAAATAAGATACATAATAGAGGCAATATACTTGTCAGATACACATTTATGGCCAGTCCTGCCTAGCAAATGGAATGTGAAAAAAACCCAATCCAAAGTAATGTAATTTTAAATGACAATATCATTGCTCCCTCTGATATTAAAGCGCAAAAATTTTTCACCCTGTTACAAAATTGCTTTAAAATCACTCTGGTGATGATTAGTTGCAATCAATACCTGCCTGATTTGCAATGAAAACATGAATTTATAAAAACCAACTAGTATGTCTTTAGGCTAACAGCTATGGAAGAACATAGAAGCTGTATTAATAGAAATTATTCAATGTACAGAAGCACACGGCTACCTGCCTTCCTGTGGTCATTGCCTTTTTCTCATATACTGGGAAAAAAACACCATTCTGCCAGGATCTGCCAAGTTTTAATACCTTCTTTGTGGGACTGTCACCCTTTTATGTGGAATTCAGAAGCTGAAGTGCAAGTAAACAACATCTACCTGCGTCTTTCAACTTGAATTTTGGAAGACTAGCATAGGAGGAAATCGTTTGGTGAACAAGTGTATGAGGGAAGTGGGAAGCAACTGATCAACTGATTATTTTTTAAACAAAAAATGCTAGAAAGCAACTTCCCTGGCATGATAGAACTTCACAAAATAAACCCCTTCAGATCTCAATGGCTGATGTTCTTTCTAAGGAGACTTGATTTGGGGAAAATATCTTCTCTCACTGCACAGTGACAGCATTCCTATCATATTTTCCTATTGAATGAGCAAGGAATGTATGAACACCAGCTATGTGACTGCACCAATATGCTCTTTTGACACAGCAATCAATAGAAGAACATGGCTGAAAGTCTAAAGATCAAGGACTTCATTTTTAAAGATTTTAAATTTCATTATTAGGAGCATAACATAGGAATATAAACTACTGGCTTATTTTAAAGTAAGTAAAACAATTATATTGTTGCACAGAGTTGATACTGCCAAAGTGGGTATATTCTTCAGTAGCAAAGACAATGCAAAGGTCAGATATTTAAGTTTTTTGTGCATCTTTCTGGCTTTAAAGCATGTGCCACTGTGTGGCCACCAAGCCTGAGGGAGTTATTTGAGCTCTACTGGATTACAATTAACACAGTAATATTAGAAAACACTCATTAATACAAGAGAGGGGATATGTTAGGCTTATTGTGCAGTTACATAGTTATATTAAAAAAAAAATTACCAATCTGACTGAACTATCACACTCAATAGTCTGCTAAGTACTATTTCAGAAAAGAAGTTGCACTTTTAACAGAACACTTAAAAAACCCTTATATTTAAGTAAAGAACAGTAATCACTACTATCACAATGGGTAGTATGAACTCTCAAGGTGTATATAATATTTAAAGACAAACACGAAACTCTATACAGAGCCTAAGAAGTGTATGTCTAGTTCTGTAATTGGGGCTTTCTGTTCTAATTTCTCCAAACTGGTTAAAAAAATAAAAAAATCATAAGGAAGTCTTTCAACAGAATCTTTTCATTTCCAGGTAGTTTGCTAGTTGGTTGTTGTATATATTTAAAGTGTTACATTCTGCAAACAAAGATCATATGGTAACAGTCTGATCCCCAGCTGGATGAGTTATGCATAGCCAATACCACATGAAAGTACAGCCTAATATTTGCATTACCTTTAAGTAGGCATAGAAATCCAAAGCGTACAAACTTGGGAAATATTTCCATTTACAGAGCTTTTCTCAAGAATGTTCCTACAAAATGAGTGAGACAGCAACATGGAAACAGATGAAATTTGTTAGCATTCCCAAATAAGCATTTGGAGTGTTTTCCCATTTAAGCTATTTCCAGAACTAGCAATCACACCAGAACAAAGGAAGTCTCAGTTATTTTCTGTATAAGCTGAAGCTAAATGTATCCTCTATCAACCCAAACAAACCAACATGTCTGCCATAATCCCAAGTTTTTAGTTTGGAGTAATGACCACTACTTATCCATACAAAAAAAAAAAAAAAAAAAAAAAAAAAAATCACTGTTACAGAATCACAGAAACCCTTGGGATCACCAAGTCCAACCGATAGCCCTACTCTATAAGGTTCACTCTTAAATCGTATCCCCAAGCACCACATTTAATGACCTTTAAACACATCCAGGGTTGGTGACTCAACCACCTTCCTGGGCAGCTCATTCCAATGCCTGACCACTCTTGCTTGTGAAAAAATTCTTCCTAATGTCCAGTCCAAACCTACCCTGTTGCAGCTTGAGGCCATTCCCTCTTGTTCTATCACTAAGCACCTGGGAGAAGAGACCAGTACCAACCTCTCCACAACATCCTTTCAGGTAGTTGTAGGGTCTAAGGCCATACTAATTCAGATCAAAAGTCTAACAAATCTAACATGCACTATCCAGTAAGAACCAGTATTAGATGTCCAGAAGAGGAGTAAAAGTGCATGACCCTGTCTGGCATACTCTCTTTGCTCATACATCTTATGGTGGACTATAGATCAGGCACTTCGTAGCTTTGATGCTCTCTCTTCATTTTTAATGCCAAAGGTATTTCTTCCTTGAATTTGAAAATGTTGCTGAAACTAAGTAATCTTCTGGCTTCCACAATATTCTGTAGCAGTGACTTCCATGGTATAATAATACCTTGTGTGAAAAAATCCTCTCTTTTTCTGTAGATTAATTTGATGCCACTTAATACGTACTATAAACAGTGGTGTGCAACTGCCTGACACTGGCCTTCTTGATATGCCAGCTCATTTATATCATCATCTCTCTATGTATCCCTTCCCTCTATTCCTAGCTGAAGAATTTCTGTCTATTACCCAGTGCTTCAAACTGAACTGCTTCAGAACTTTCATTATCTGAACTATGTTCAGGTTCTACTGTACTTTTGGGGAACACAGAACCATCACAAAGTACTGGATTCATAAATGTATGTAGGCAGAAGGATGATCTGTCTCAATCACTGTTCCTTTCCTACTAATGTCTAAAGTCTAAGTGCCTCTTCTGTCCACTGTTGAGTTTGGACCTTATATTTCAACCAAACAGGAACACTTCCTCATCACTGGGAACAGAAAAAGCACAACTAGTTTCCTGCCAGGTGCCTCACTTTATAACTATCAATAGTGAGTTCTCATCTGTGGTTCAATGTTCAGCTGTTTGGTACTGCTGAAATAATTAATTTACCTCTCTCTTTTACTGTCTTGCCCAATTTAGTATCACCAATAACTCTGTCAACTCTTCCTCTTTGTTTTATAGATCATCTACCAATATGTTGAACACCACAAATAGGAAGCTGTGGGACGCCACTGCTGAGTTTCCTCCACTGTGAAAAGTGACCATTTCTTCTCACTCTTTATTACCTGGGTTTGACCTTATCTATGAAAGTACCTTCTCTCTTATGCACAGTAACTTACATTCTTTTGAAAACCTCTGCTGAATGGAAATCTATGAAATCTTCCCCATACATAGTCAACTTGTTAATTGAGCTTAATTAAAGTGAGGTTCAAAGTTGCATACATCAAGAAAAATGATACCAGTTAATTAAGTGAAGGCCATGAAGTGCAGCTGTATCTACTAGAAACTGACTAGTATTTCCCTCAATATATCCTTAGAAATTCCTTTTCAGCCTCCAAACAGATTCCAGCCATACAACCTCAAGATATATAGTGTGTGAATGCATAATTTTTTTTTAATTTATTGATCTTAAAGAGAACCTTTGCTGACACCTAGCAGATAAATGATTAATTGCACTTCTAAGTATCTTTATGGAAGCCCTACATCTGATAGTTTAGAACCCAAAGTTAAATGCTTATCCAGGTAGAGAATCAATGGTGCTCATATGCATAAAAACAAACCACACACACATACACAGAGTAAACAGAAGTGCAAGTTACAAGCATAATGAAGTACTTCCTAAAATTACATCTTTGGATCCAGATATTTTCATTTGTAAAATTCCAAACATCTGCTCCAATTTAACTAGATAATAGCCTTAAGACACAAAACATAAAAAAAAGCATGTCATGCAGAAAACACAAACTTCAGAGACCTGATATCTTACCAGACAGGAAGTTTTACTGCTAACACTACTTCTACCCACAAAATAATATTGTTCAATTACATAGGATGAAATTAATTAAACAAAGTGAAGGAATCATAATATGAGCCAAAATGACATAGTTTTATTTACTTCACTATCAGTTTCTAGACACTCTGCATCCCTTTCCTTCTTAAGCTTGACACAGACTCTGGGAAGAGGTCCAAGGCATGAGGCTGCTCATGGCAGAACTATTCTCTTCCCTCACCTTCAGACTCAGCCCCAATATTTTTTGCCACCACAGGTTTTCAGATCCTTCACCTCCCTGGAGCAATAACCATTAGAGACTCAGCCAACTCCAAGAAAAACATTCATGGAAAAAGAAGGAAAAAAAACCCCAAAACATTTACACATTTCCATCCTTTTTCACCATTCTCAACATTTTCTGAGCCTAGGGAAAAACACAGCTGACTCAATCTCTGCAGATGTTCTCCTCTGATTTTTGTTTCTTCCACTGATCTTTAACTCCTCAGCCACAACTTTGGTAAGTAATTCCTGTTTTGGTGATACAACCCTAGGTTTAAGACACCACTTCTCTCTCAGAAGTCTCATTCACAATTGAGAAAGGCTGGAAGAGTGTAAGAACAGCATTGACACACATCTGCCTTACCCTTGCATTCTTCTCCAGTGACCTCTTGGACCTTCATGGAGAAACAACAATTTGGTCCAACCTAATGCAGCCATTCTTATGGCAGCCTCCTAACAACGATGACAAATGTTTGACAGAGGTTTCAAAAGTGATGTGCCACTGTATTGACTTTCCTAAGACAACTCAGCTCTCTCAACTTTATCAATACACTCCTATAGGAAATTTTTACAAGAACTATACTTCTCTGACTAAATCACCTGCAGTATCTATAATATTATTCTCAATGTTATGTTATACTATTATATCTTTCCCTCAGCTATAATTTCTGTTCATCTTGTCACCTGTCTACCCCACCTTTTTTCAGAAGACAGAAATTCCTTCCTTTAAGTAAAGATGGAAGAAGAGGTGGATTTTTAGTGATGTAAGAGCAGTGCAAGGACAAACAGGCAGATTGCAGAATTATCTTGAATCATGCCATGGGAAAAGATGATCTCACCTCAAAGAAAGACTTTCTCAAAGTAACAAAAGTAACACTGCAATCTTTCCTGCATTTCACATTCTTTGTAACATCCAACACTTCAAAATATTTGAGGTAGCTTCTACCCCTTTCTCCAGTGACTTAAGGATTAGCTGTGCTATAATTTTCTGGGTTTATTACTTCAGCTGGTATACCTACAAACCCAAAAGGCCTCTGGATATATTGGCTGCTCAACCATACTGGAATGTCACATGAAAGAAAACATGTCAATGTAATTCTCCAAATGGTAAGTGATTCTTTCTGAATTCATAGCTGTTGAAATGTTACCTTGCTAAGACTGAAACATGTTTCTTGAGACAAGATCTTGTCAAAGGATAAAATTTCAAAAGCACTTATATCATCTGAAAAAAACAAGACCTCCTGACCCATGAAATGAGGTACAGGTTTCAACATATCTTCCTTTTACAGGTTACTCATGAGAATCTGAAAAATCCCACCTGAAAAGACATAAGACTAGAATTTTTAAGAGGTCTAAGCTGCTCAGCTCTGAAAGCCATCAAGCATTGAACATTGACTTCTTCAGGGTCCTTTCTGAAAAAAATCTCAACCTATATCTTTTAAGCTGCCACAGGTAAAAGCTTATAGCAGCTACAAACGATGGCTTGACAATGGGGAAAAAGAGATGATAAAGATGGCAATGGCAGTAGTCAGAGGTAATGCTTCTGCATCTTCCTATAGACCTAGTGAGAAAGCAGCTTTTGATGGTGGCCTCAGAAGCAGCTTAATCTTCTGCACTGGGGCATAAAGCAGCTGCAGCATGGACTGCCATAAAGGAAGAAAAAATCAGGAGGAAAGAAATGAAGAAAAAGACCTAGAGCATGCAGACTAGCATCTAATTATCTCCTTGGTTGAAGAGAAACTCAGAAAAATATCAAGATTAAAAAAAAAAAAAAAAAGAAAAGCTTTAAGTCAGCACCTTCCTCTAAATGCAAATAGGAGACAGGAAGCTAATAAATGCTATCTCGCCAACCTACAACCCTTCTCTTGGACTCTCAATTGATAATTAGGTGAAGGGGAATTAAACTGAAAGATCTGATGCTTGGCTTCCTGCAAGCCTAATTTCACCATGGAACAGATACAGTAAATGCAACCACATCGCTGCAGATCTGGTGTTTCTGTACTCCAGTTGTAGCACAATTTTCCTGACACCTAGCTTTAAAAGCTGCACGCACATCCACAAAGATTATACAACACCACTCCAGTTACAGTAGCACTGCATGTATTTGTGCCTAAAGAAAGCACTACAGATGAAAAACAATATATTAAGACACTAAGATATCCCTTCAATGTCTTTTTTCATTGAAGTGGTCACTGAGATACCCATTTTTTTAGTGCTAGCTGTTCCACAAAAGGCATAGAGAAACATTCACACAAAGGATAGTATCGAAGCAGCAGATTTAAAGCCAGGACATTTCACAATTTTGCCAAACTTTTCATTTTGAAAATTACTTTTGTCTGAACCATTGCTGAATTAATTTTGCTGAGTTGAAAGCATGGTGGCTCTTGTAATTATTTGGGGTTCATGATGTATAAAGTCATAAACTTTGCTGCTGCCTGTAATTGTGTCCATTTCCTGCCTTTACTCACTAGTCTCCAGAAGCAGTGCAAGGACAAAATTAAATGAGTCACGTTTATACATTAAATTATCTTAAATTATATACAGTTTTAACCATCCCACAGCTGCCACAAGCTAAGCTGGCCCTCCTGTACTCTATATACAGCACAGCATTGTACATGCACATGCACACACACACACACACACACACATAAAGGTCACACCTATGCGAAAAGACTTGCACAAAATTTGTGCAGCATTACAAAGTTTGTAAAATAGAGTAAGAACTAAAATAATATGGATTTTGGCCCAGGAATCAAAGACACTTTGAATGGAGACAGTTCAATACAATTACAATTTATTTTATATCATCATTATACCCTACAGTTAAAGAAATAGCAGGTATGTTGAGATATCCTAATTTTATTCCTCAGTCTTCCATGTCTTTTTTTTCCATTATTTGTAAACAACCAGTATGTTTCACTCTTAATTTAGATCTTATTTCATTCTGATCCCTAAGTTACTGCCCTCACATGTAACACAAGCTTAATAACAGCACAAAGTTAGTTGTTTAACCCTTGCCTTTATACTCAATGTTGGAATACTTGGAACAAGCCCCTTGTTGGCAGTTCATGACTTTCCCCAGTCCAAAGAATTCACTTGTTGCCACAGTAGAACCACAATGGTCAAATACATCACATTGCACATTCATAGGACAGTGTCAAGGTAAGCTTGGGAATGAGACTTCCTTGCATCATCAAGCAGGTCACAATCAAGCAGGATCACTGTAGGCCACAATGAAAAGTTCTGAGTTAGCAACCAGTATCTGTAAGAACAGCAAAAAACAAATGATGCACTTATCTTTTTCTGGGCACCTTCTTTGTCCCCCATTGCTGCCCATCATGGAAGGCTTCAAAGGAAAGCTACCACCTGTCCTAGATCTCACATGTAAAGAAGAAAACTCCTCGTTTTGAAGACACATTGATTACACTTAAATGTGTCTAAACACTGATGTAAAGCGTCTCAAACACTTTCCTACAGCTTACCAAATCATTAGGATGTGAGCAGTAAGATCTATCAGCTGCCCAGTTAAACATCCACTTAAAGAGACAACACTGCTGGTACAATCTTCCAGTCTTCTGGCTAAGTTTGCCACCACAAATTGCAGGAAGGGGGAGGATCACTGTGCTCTATAATGAGGAAGAAGCAATGGTAAGAGGGACAACTGTCTCCTTTCAGCAATCTTATTTCTAGCTGTGGAGGTGGAAGCCTGAGCAGCTTTCCTTCCACTCCCAGCCATCTGTTATAAAAACCTCATAAAGGACAGTTCTGCATAAGCAATTATTATTGACAAAAGTGTTCTGCCACAATCTTTAAAACAGGACATTTAATTTTGCCAGTCTACAGAGTAACTTACTCTTTCACAGAGCTACTAACAGCAGTCTTGATTGCTCACCCCCCCACACACTCCTTCCCCAATATGCAGCATGTTCTGTGCCAAGGATCTCCCCTGAGTTTAAAACTGTTATCTGTGTTCTGGGGGGGAGAGGGGAAAACCTGACCTCTTGCAGCATTTTATTAAGAAAGCCTTCAAGTCAGAGGGCACCAGTACAAATACCACAAAAATAAAATTAAGGAAAATAAAACAGAGGGAGGAAAAATCCACAACCCAAAACACAATAGAAACAATACTTTGTGTTCCTATTTTAAGTGCCTCTCTCAATGCTCTATGCATAGCAGCTAAAGGCAAGCTGGAAACCAGCCAGGTCCTGGCTGCCAGCAAAAATTTTGTCACCTCCTTTGAACATCTGAAGTATGTTTACCCAATAGATTTCATTAAATTACACTTCCATTAGGAAGCATACAATGTTGATACTCATCTCAAAGATAAAAGGGATCGCTAAGAGGCATGTCATCCTGCTCCCCAGCTGATTGCTATTTCTGGGCCAATCAAGGAAAGGAGCCAGAACAATACTTAGTTAAAAAAAATGCAGCATCTCCCCAAGGACTACATACTAAGAGACTGCAGCTCCATTATCAAAATGAGCATATCATTAATGACAATACACATACAGCACGTTATTTTAATACAACTCATACACAACAAACAAGCTGTATTTGGGTCATTAGCTGCATTTGTAAAGCAGAATTTCCAGGGGTTAGAAACTCCTTATCGAGATATGAAGTTTATAGGTTGGGAGCAGGGAGCAGGGGGGGGGATGGGAAACAAATATTTTACATGATCCTAAAATACAGTGAATATAATAAAACAACTGTGCAGTTTGAAGTGCAGTAGCTAACAGAACAATAGGCTATTCAAACATAAGGTCCCATTTTAAAGTAAAGCAGAAGTAATTCAAAACACCAGGCACTGTTTTGCTAAACATCTTATGAGGGATAATGAAAGCAAAATGCCACTGATGCCATTTATACTCTATGTATCACCTTTTAAAGTGTTATTACAGCACAACTTAAAAAGAATGCAAAAAGGGACTCAAAGAGAATTTTACAAACATTAACCAAACCCCCCCCCCCAAAAAAAACACTACAGAAAAAATGACAGTGATTGTGAGGCAAGACACAATGTGAGGGGAGGGAAGAACACAAGAGACTTAAACACACAAGTCCACTAGGATTGTTCAGCTGTTACCCTATGGTATGCTGAGCCTTTCCTAACGGAGAGGAGGAGATATCTTTGTCTCTAACCATTGGTGTTAGATTTATGATGTTTACTGTGCTTCCTAATCTCCAATTCACATAACAACAATAAAGGGAAAAGGATAAAACCAAAACCATGCTAATTAAACCCCACTGTAGTAGGAAAGGCCTGGGAGGGGTTAGCTCTTTCAGCCAAACTCTGCCCAGTCCTTTTGCAGCAATCTGTGATTATTAATCTCTGAAAACACTCCTTGTTCAATATTCTGCAATCTAGACTTCAGCCAATCTCTTTCAACATGCAGGAAACCTTTTGGTTTAGCCATATTTGACATACCATATGAACTCCAATTATCCATCTTTTTGCAGTTAATCATCTCACAATTACATTTCCTGCACTTATAAGCATCCAGCTGGGAACTGAGTTTTAATCTAGGAAAGGATTCAGGTTTCTAACAAATTACTTCTAATTAACCAGAACCTTTTCTAGTCATTCCAACCTAAAGATGCCTACAGCAAATGAAAGAATTTATTGTTTGCATTCCTAATGATATTTTAAAATTTCATTTCAATTTCCCCAATGAGTAACTTTCAGGAAATTCACCACACTTACATCTACTTAAACAAACATTCTGTTAAGCAGGAAATGCACAACAACAACGAAAAAACAAACCACAAAACCTAGGGGAAGAAAAAGAGAGCTGCTATTACACTGAGCAGAAAAGCTGCTAAATAAAGCAAAAGAACCAGAATGCTAATTAATAGCAACTTCCAAAAGCACACTGCAGCTCTGGTGCTCAGGCCACTGCCAGGGTTGTTGGGAATCTCAGAACTACATTCCCAAGTAATGGTTTAGATATTGTGTATTGGGTTTGTTGTTTGGATTTTTTTTTCCCCCATAAAAGATCCCAAACAAATAAATTGTCACTTCTACTGGTACAAGGCAGTAATTTATAGTCTGTTTAAAGGAAGTGGATTACATGAAGCCACCTAGTTAGATAAGTCAGGGAACTAAGTGGCTAAACAGCACATGAAAGAGCTTTGTCCCACAAGTTCCAGTGATTTCCCCAGGGAAAGATGTGGAATAAGAACCATGCAAAACAGCGCACAACTGAGAACTGGTTGGTATCATAGGGAGGTAACACGAGGTAAGTACCAAATGTAAGAGTTTCATTTACATTAAGTCTTATCAATTTTATCCAACTGATTCAAGAAAGTCAATGCAACCATCTGACAGAATATGATCGCTGCAAAGCAAAGTATACCTTTCATGTTCTTTGGACAGTCAAATACCAGAGGATTTTCTGTCAATTATGCAGTATCACAGATGTACATCCCAAATCTGTCCATCTAACTAACAGAAAAAAAAACAATATACAGCTGAAAAAGGCTCATGAGAGCTACCTTTAAGAAACCCATCATATGTATCAGTCTAACTACAGAAATAGCTCTGCTGGAAAGGTTGGTGTTCGTTAACGTGCTACCAAAGTTTTCACGACACAAAACAGGACTGTGCTAATTGGCTGACTGATTCAATACCAAGTTAAAAGTAGTTAATTATTCTGGAAAAGAGTTATTTTTAATATACCTTAAGCTTTCCAAAACTATTAAATTTTATATGCCTGCACCAAACTCCCATTACTTTGACTTTCATTAGCTACCTCTGCAGGCACTTTGAGAACACCAAAACCTCTGGTGCATTTTTTGTTTTTACTTATAACAGAGGGCCAGTTGTGACTATGGACATCCTTTAACTCATTTACAACAAGGGAAAAAACAACAAAACCAGTAATAACTTCCTCTACCAGCACTAAAATTTCACAAACTGTAATTCCTGCCACAACAGCGACAGCTTTAATTCTAGCAGTCCAGCATCACAAACCAATTAACATCAACCTCCCCTTTCCAAACTGCAGCTTAACCTTTCTGTTGGACACACAGAGTACAGCATATCTGCCAAGGTGTGAGGAAAGGCTTGATGAGGTTCACAGATACATCCTCAGCTATTACAAAGTGAATATTCAAACCACTCCCTCCTTCTTGGAGTTGTGTGAAACGTCACAAAGTATCTACCAACACTTCCAGTTGTGATAAAGGAAGACTTGCACAAAGCAGCAGCAAGAAGACCATGCAAAAGTTCATCTTAATCATGAAATCGGTCACCAAAAGACAAAGTCAACAGCCTGGGTGACAGAAAAAGGACACTGTGAAAGTGCAGCAAGTCTTTCTTCTTAAACCCCCCCCACAAGACTGAAAGATGTAGTCAAGAAACATAACTTGGGCTACAGGCTTCAGTAGGAAATCCGCTTGCAGCTATCAGGATCAAAATGGCCATTCCCATTCTGAAAGCAGTGCAAGATACTTGAAACTTTCAATGCATGCTCTAAGTCACAACTACAAAATCCCACCAGAGGTCCTCCATGCTGCCACACAAAACGCTCACTCAGACACTAAACCACAGACAGATGCACCTAGGTGTGTGATAGAAAAGCATTACTTGAGCAGTTTGGATCAAGTAGTTTTAAAAGCAGAAAGACCAAGGACAGGGAAACTTACAGGTGGCTTGGGACATCTGGCAGAGCAGCACTGCTTCCAACATAGGCAAGTTCAGGCATGCACTTTATCAGGGTTCAGCTTAGGGCCATGGGGAGCTGAGGAGCAACATCCCATGGCATCCATGCAAGCAGAGACCAACAGCCCTGAAACAAGGATATGGGCCATGGGCAGGCTGGGAAAGCTGCTCAAGGCTGTTAAAGCTCTCAGGGCCCTAACCACCCAAAATTTGGCACAGCTTTTGCAAGATTTGATATTAGCTGCAGATTGCAGAGAATGCGGGGGAAAAAAATGAAGCAGACAACACAGAGTGGATTTATGTCACCATGGAGAAGACCAGGGTCACATCAGAAAAATTCTCCATGAGAAGCAACCCTGATCCAGGCTAAAGCCAAGGCCACATGTCTGTTGTTACAATAAACTGCTCCAATATTTTAAAATGGTTTTACTGGTTTACTGCCCTCGAGTCCCATTTGCACAGCCTGAATCCCTGTCAAGTCAGGAATAAATAGATGATATTGCAGAGATTCAGAAGGTACTAGGCAAACAGGAAAAATAAAAAAGAATTAGAAGAAACACCCTCTCAGCTGCAGTCATTTAAGTAGGAACACCACAGAGAAAAGCTCTTAAGTGCAAATCTTTCTTATTGCAGCGTTACTTTCAGTGGCACATGAAACAGCAATGATAACAGGCTCAAAAAAAAAAAAAACAACCCACAACTTTGAAAATAAAGTTAAAAGATACATGTAACTTAAAACTAACATCTTTTCCTACACAGAAAGGTTAAATTGTGGGGTTGACATTTGCATTTGTTACGTTGTCAACGTTTCCTGCCTATCAGCCTATGTACAAACAGTATCTAAAGATGTCATCTACATATTTATACCAAAGGAGTTTATGAACAAGACCTGTCAGTATATTTTAACACCTTTCCAAAACGTCAGCTTTCATCAGGTATAAACACAACATGTTTAATTTATTAGTTTGGTTTAATATAAAAACTTGACAATCATATGTCACCATAACTATTGATAAGGTAAATAAGGGACTACAGGGAGACGTCAAAAAGTTATTAAAATATTTTTCAGCTTCCTGAATCAAATTGGATTGATTGGCTTTTCTCTGTCAATAAGGGCATCACACATTTTTCTTCATATGGCTATTTTTTGAAGTGATGTGTCCAACAGTGGAGTATACAGACAGACTATAATTCTTGGAGAACCTGGAATTAATTTTAACTGGTTTGGGCAGGAAAAAGGGCTTTGTTTAATGTTATAAACAAAAAAAAAAAAACAAACCAAAACAAACCCACAATCATACACATTTGTTTACCTGTATTTAAACACACATCTGACATATTTTCTACTGACCTAAAATACACCAAGCCTGCATAAAAGGTAAAATACAAGGCACAAGAAACTTAGAACACAACTCTGAAGTTGAGCAAAGCAATGCCATTTGTGTCCACTTTTTGCTTGATTCAACTCCCTCAAGATTATTGCTGCTATCAAAGATCCACCTGCTTTGTTCATCATGCTAGGACAACCTGGTCTCACTTCTTTCTAGATCCTTCCCCAAAAACGCAAGAGAGGGCAGCACAGCCTCATTCCAAGAATTTTATCCCACCCTGCCACCACACAGCCAAACATCTCATCTCTCATCAGCCAGCCACTGCAGCCAGATGGCAACAGCTTGCTCTACAGGGAAAAAAAAAAAGCCACTCTACTTATCTGAATGCATGGAAATAGTTCAAACACTCCTGCCTAAGCTAAACTCAGGCCAAATTATAGACACTATCACAGAGGAGTTTTAAAGGCTGGGGGTGAAATAGAGAATGGAGTGTTCATTGGAGAGCATCTCTCCTTGCTGAGAGGCTTTTCTTCAGCAAGTCTCACTCTACTCCTCTGCATGAAACAGGGAGAAGGTGATACTAGTATTTCATACTAGGGGCATCAAGTATGGCATGCCATGGCCTCTTCACTCTTCTGTAAAACCTGTCTGGCAGGGATAAGGACAGTGATTTCCTAGAATCCACCAGCCATGCTGAATGTGCCCTCAAAGACCTCATTTGGATTTCCTGTTGCTTAGATAAACAGGAATTTTACTAATTCATGTAACTTTTGCATCAAAAAATTCACAAATTCAGAGTGCAGCTGGGGACCCAGATATGAAATGTCATAATTACCAGCCATTAATTTTTTGTTGACATAAGAAATTTAATGCAGAAGATCTTGAAAGTTAAAGTAGTCCAAATTTACTAAGAACCAGATTTGGGGCTACAGAAATATGCAGTCTGGTTTCCTTTGTTTGAAATACAGTCTGAGAAGCAGGAAGGAAATTTCCAAAGGGCCTAAATCTTCCACCAAGGAAGGACCTCAAAAGACAGTCTTGTCCCAAAAGGATACATTTAACTACACGTGAACAAGAAGCCTTGTGGAGTTTTTCCACTATTTTTTTTGCAGTATACATGATTTCAGGTTTTATCACTGAGCCCAGTTCTTAGACCAAACATCCTCACTTCAACATGGTTCAATGCCTTCTGAAACACTAATGTTTGGTTGAGAGCCTGGGTTTGGTGCACCTCTGAAACGGAGTTTCAGTTAATTTTCCTCACAAAGCAACCCTGCTCAGACTTGCTGTAAAAGTAAGGAAAACCAGGAGATTCCCTTCAAAATCACAATCCTGCCAAAACAACCACCACCACCACTGTATGTGAAACCCCAGGTGGAAGAACAGACCTCAGAGAAACCATTTCTTACAACAGACAAACAGCTTACAATCTGGTCCCATATTATGGGATAGAGGAGCTGAGCAGATGACCTTAGCAACAGAGCACATTTTAGGTATACATTGAAAATGAAAACTTTTAAAGTTTGTCATAGAAAGAGGAGCAGGAAAAGAAGAGTTAAAAAGGGAGGGAGAGAAGCAAATTTTTCTTATGCTCATTCTAAAATTCATGCATTCAAAAATCAAGATATCTACAGGGCACAAGTACTGGGCCAGCAATCTGCATCACTGAATGTGGGACATGTAGCTGATGAATGGAAAAAGGGGACCTTAATAACACGTTTGAAACTGACTCCAAGTATGGGTCACAAGAAAGATGTAGCCCAGGTGCCTTCAACTGAAATAGAGATCTAACAGGAGGACAACATGACAGAAGGTGAGAAAAAGACAAAAGGAGCACTAAGGGCTTAAAAAGGCTGGGAAAGCGATTCAGGTTAGCAACCCCTAACTTAATCCTGACCTTTCTGTAACTTTTTGCCTTGATTTAGTTGACTGAACTAACTTTGTGGGAAGCTTGCACAACTGAACACAGAGTATGATTTCTCCAGAAGACTGAGCAGAAAGAAGAGAACATCACATAGTCATTTAAGGGTATTACTAACACCGAAGTACAAAACAATACAATACCCCAGTCACTACAAATCCAACATTTTTTTAATTTAAAAAAATGTTTAAAATCCTAGAATTACATCTTAGCATTTTTAGTTTAACTCCCAATCACATTCAGCCTAGATAAATACTGCTCAGTCAGTTTAAGGCTACTAGAAATTGTAACACATTAAGCCCTGTAATTTCAAAGACAGCTGCCAAGGGAATAATCTATTATATTGATCCTAACCTCTATTTCTTAAACCAGTAAAATAAAAATAATCACAAGAAACACATCAACATAACAATTCAGTTCTTTGTGCAGTTCTATTTAGTTATTACTCACTATCACAGTGCTAAAGAACTGGACTCTTTTGTGTTAGGCAAACAGAGATGCCTCTGTCAAAATACTTGCAGTTACATGTCCCAACACCACCCATCATTATGGGAAGTTAGTTATCACATTTTGAAACAAGGTAATTTGCTTTTATATTAATGTCATTATTCTGTCTTAAATAAAATATTAAACACTGCCTTTTTTTTTTTCCCTAGCTGGTGATACACCCAAGCAAAGGTTACAGTTTGATATAATAATGGCTTCAAGTCTTATGTTCATGAATTAGTGGAAAGGAAGGTGCTGCCTTCCTTATGCAGCAGCATTTTCTATCTAAGATTCAAGTCAAGACCCACCAGACCCAACAACAAACCTTTCCTCTGACTTGTCAGAATTCACACATGAGTCTTTGGTGAAGAGGTGCAAAGCCTGCAATTGCAATTCAGCGTTTTCCAAAACCTTACCAAACATGCCTCCATGCTAACCAGGAGGGTAAACTGGCAAACACAGCCCTTCCTCATTCTAGTCTTAACTTCTCTTGAAAATACAATAAATTAATAAATAAACAAACAAACTAAGGGCACGTTGGAAAGCTGTGGGGATTCTGAAAGTAAACACAAATGCCAATCAATGGGAAACATCCAAAAGTCACACACACACACTCTTCTCAAATTCTTTCTTTTTATAGATCAAGCACCACATATTTAGTTATCCCCAACCTTTTTTTCATTAAAGCCATCAGAAACAGTTAACTGCTACTACAGCAGGAAAAATGATTCTGTTCCACTGCTGATCCCAGAAACCACCTGCTATATTCTTTTTCACTATCTGTTCTTTATATTTCTACTCTATTTTTTTTTCATTGATCAGCTCTTTTAGGAATGAAACCTCTGCAGTATTTATTAAATATTGGCAAAGGCTTATTTTCTTAGCACTGGCACCCTAAAGGCAGTTTATTAAAAGTGAACAAAAAGTAAGGGAGGTGCTGTATTTGATCCACATATTTTAAATGTATTAAAGCATTAAACTGTCAAACATACAGAACCTCGAGCCTTTGCAGGGGCTTCCTCCTCAACTGAATAACAATACCAGGTTTAAGCAGACTCTGTGGCCAGGAACCACTTTTTATTGTGGTTTGCACAGCAGCTTTAAGAGAACCTAGCTGTACTTGGGGCTGACTACTAAATGATTGCAGAATACAAATAAAAAGCTACCAAAGAAAAGAACAGAGATATTTCCATATGCTTCACATAGTAAAGAACATGACAAGAAGGGAATGGGGAAAATCATTCTAATACACTTCCAGCTGCATTTTGGTTTTTTTGCTTTGTATGCCTTCCTCATTAAGCCTTAATCCAGAAGTAAGACAAAATCTTCACTGCTGTAAAGTCTATCTCCTTTAACCTGTGCCAGCCAGTTTTAAAGAGCCACAAAGTTCCTTTTCTCTGTACTACCAGTCTGTTAAAAAGAACCAGCTTAGAGCACAAAAGAGGAGGGGTTTATCAGAGAGAAAAATAGGCTGAGATTGTGTGGTTCAGTTATTAAACAGCATTTTTAAATATAAGCAACTTGTATATATTTAAGATATTTTGTATTTTTCAGGGCACAAGGAAACAGGACTCTAACCAACACTGAAGATATCTGCATAAATACCTACTTTGATCTTGGGTTAAACTTTAGGGGAAGCAACAGAAATTCACAATTTTGGTTAAATTCAGCAGTAATTTGTACACCACCACCCCCAACAACAAGACAGAATTAACTGATTGAATTTCCTTCAGAATTCATGACACTATCAAATTAATACTAACACATTAGCTCTTCACAAAGACTTTTCAATCCATTGTAGTAGATTTCTTGAAAGAAAAACCAGAAACAGAATTTAACCACATCATGTTTCTAAACTCCAGTATTTCAGTTTTGGAAACCTGACATCATAAAAACAAAACTATGCAAAACATGATACTTGCCAACTTCAATTTCATGTAAAACACAAGGAAGTTAACACACAACATCATTAAAGCAGCTAAGGAAAGCATCAGAAAGAAAGAGAGAATACATCCATCACTGTTTCTTCATTTGGCTTATTAACAAATCTAGAATATATTTGCATTTACAGGAATTTTAAACTGGCACAGAAGAATTTTTACTATGCCAATACCATTACCATAAATTTATAGCCTGTCTCCTGCCATTCTGTGGCAAAGGTTTTCAGCAAAAACACCCAACAAGGTAACTACACTATTATTTGTATGAGCAGAATGCAATGAATGCTATTATTTGTAATGTTTGACAGCTGTTTGACAATCGGACATACAATATATTCAGTTATGCAAAGAGATTTGTTTTTTACTGCTCTAATATTTGCCTATGAAGCAATCAGAATTTCCACAAGCATTTAATAATATGTAGTGATCATATAAAAATTTCCCCTTGAATTTTGATTGAGAAAAATGTCAAGATGAAGCACAACCCTCTTGAAGAGTTAGGTAGAAAAAGCTACTCTTAACAGCCATGCTTATACTCCAAGTTTCATTTCATGAAGGCAACAGAGCCCAGAAAGGAGGCAAAAACAAACAACCAGAAAAAAAAGACCATTAACTACTTGTTTGGCAAACTAATTTCTGACATGGGACAGTTAATCAGTCACCAATAAAAAGTTCACCCTTTACCAGACAGCAACTTCACCATAATGGAAAGCTGTTTTTGACCATGGCAATTAGTCTCCTCATGTTTCAAACCCTAAATTCTATTTTTCACATTAATTTTTAAAACTATGTGGCTTTAACTTAAAATAAACTGTACATCAAAAGAATGGAAAATAAACAGCCAGGAACACAATTTGACGAATTGGATTTATTTAGTTTATTTAGCTAAACAGGGTCCATTGGATCTCTTTAATAGGCTGACAGTTGCACTGGGCTGGTTAATAAAACATTCAACACAGTATCTTCAGCCAATATAGAAATGCAAATCCCACCAGAAATATTTTATTCATGAAACAGTAATTTCAGTTACTACCAAAGCAAAAAAAAAAAAAAAAAAAAAAAATAGGGGAGGGGGGAAAGAAAGAAAAAAAAAAAAAAAAGGCTTGCTTGGCAAACAAACAGTGCCATCTAGTGCCATCCCCTGAACAAACAAATCAAAAAACCTGAAAAGGGCTATAATTAATCCTTCCAGAGTCAAACCAGTACTTTCTCCTTATTTTCTGCCTTATCAGTAGCTCATGTCTCTCCCTGTTTTGCAATCAAACACAAATTAGCCTCACTCTAGCTGGAAGGAAAAAAAAAGAAAAGAAGAGTGATAACATGGTAAGGAACTTGAGAGTGCAGTCCTTCTCTGAAAAGCAAGCATGTTAAAACAATGGGGTTTTTTGCTCAGCTTGTCTGCTTTTTTTTTTTTTTCCTGGAAATCTTATGTTTCTAATTTATGATAGAAACCAAATCATCCTTTTACTTGTACCAGTGCAGGTGAGCAAAACATCGAAGGGAGAGTGAGACACGCTCTGTTCTGCTTTAGTCATCATTGCATCCCACACTTATGTTCCAACTGCTGAACCTTTAGGACTGCTGCTATCAAAAGCAGGACAATGACAGCTTGATGCTTTTTGCATGACAGGAAGGGGAGTAGCACTTGACTAAATCAAGGAAGAAATCTCCAAGAAAGTGGGAAACATTGAATCTTTCCTCTTTCTGTTCCTAAAAAAGCAGCATTCACCTTCTGTGTAAGAAGGCACTTAACTCACCAGCTGGCTACAAGGAATTTTGAGTGGACATTACTTTCTCCACTATCTACTAGTAAGAACAGCAAATAAATTTAATTCTAATACTTTGAGAAGTAGAATTTTTCATGTAAGAAGAATTACATGGTAAACAGAGAAAAGAGTTCTCTACCTAGGAAAGTCTGATAAGGGCTAGCATCCAGACATATCTAGGAACTGTCAGGTTAAAAAAAGGCAGAGCTGATGTCATGCTGAATTTCTCCTACATGCCTTAAAACATATTTTACAGAAGGATGTCACTCCACCATAAACTTCATATAATACAGAAACATTTTTTGTGTGAAGGCAAAAAGAGGCATGAGTCAAATGACTTTCAGTCACAGTCCCCAGCCAGACACAGGAATTATCAGATTCACCAAATCACTTCCTGAAAGCACCTTTATTTGTAATCACTCAGCCAAGACCTGTGCTCCACAAACTTTTTTTTCTTAAAATCATGTGCATCACCTCCACTGTAACAGTCACTGACTTGCTGAAGGACCTAAAGACAGTGTGCCACAAACCTCAACAGTCTTATCCCTAAGTGTTAATAGATGACCAGCGTATCTGGAGAGAAACACAGAGAATTTCTGATGAGTATCAAGGTGAATTTGGTTGAGAGAATAATTTAGTTAAAGAATTAATTTTATTTGCATTAAAAAATTGCTGCTTGGTTGCTCTTACCCAGCATATTATTGAGGCTCGACAGGGCTCTGGGCAACCTGATCTAGTTAAGGATGCCCCTGCTTACTGCAGAGGGGGTTAGACTAGATGACCTTCTGAGGTCCCTTCCAACCCAGACCATTCTATGACTCTATTATCTCTTCACACACTGTTATGAGATGAATCTTCTTGGTCAAACATGGGAGGATTCTTTGTAAGCAGTTATCTACAGAATTGTAAAACCCAGGAGATGTGCTTCACTGCTCTGGCCTCTCAGGAATCTCGGGTAAGGCAATCACAACCACTTAGGTTAATTACAAATTAAGCAAGTTAACTCCCATCTTTCACACTTTCCTCTAAGGAAATGCAAGTTGTCACTTGTAAATTCCATGGTGAGATAGATTTCCTTCCTTCTTCATACTTCCACACAAAGCTATAAAACAATTTTTCTTAAGATGTACATAAATTAGGGCAAGTTTTCTACAGGGGATCTACGTTATATAACCTCATTACCTTTTGTTAAAAAATTTAGTTTAGACCTTGAACATTAAAAAAGTTTAAAAAAAACCCAAAGATTCTTTCCTCTACTGCTTTTCCCCATTTAAAATAGCAGTAATATAAATAAAGTCCTTGCATAATATCAAATGCCTCCACATTCTTCCACCACAAATCCGCCACAGTGGGGACACAAGTCAAAACAAACTGAAAACAATGTGGAATTTGCCTGTGTAGGAAAGAGGTTAGCCTAATGTTCAGCAGCAGCCAAGCAGACAAACATCATATCAGAAGTTATTAGAAGAAGTACAGAGGAAAAAAAAAGCAGTGCCTCTTATCGAGCTGTTTGAGTACAGTGTAGAGGACTGATTACTTATCTCAAGAAGGTGACAATATCTATAAAACTGGCACAGTGGAGGAACTTCTGTTTGCAAAACAACTTCTCAAAATGAGATTGTCGAAGCCCATGGTCAGATATTTCAAATTCTTTCTGATTTTGAAAGTTCCAAATTTGTCAAGAAGATCAGGTTTTCAGTACAGGCATACGTGTGTGCCCGGCCATGCAGGGGACAGGTGTAAGTATGACATGGTGGGTCCCCTGTTTTCAGGAACATCCTTGGGCACACATCTGCCCCCCCCCACAGTTTATGGGTTTCTAACAAGAAAGCAAAACTGCTTCACTTTATAAAACAAAATAATCCAGCAGCAACAGCTGAGTCTTTAAACTTTTAGCTCAAACTGGAAAGCTAGGGAAGACTCTGGCCGTAAAGGTGCAGACCACTAGCTTGACAATTGTCATTCATTATGCTTATAGCCATATGAATATTTGTCTAGGTAGGTGACTGAACCTGAAATGAGGTTAGCAGTATTTACAAAAAAGCAGCTAGAATGTAACTGACTCAGCTGTAGTAGTTGTTCAGGTGAGCTTTTGGATGCAGGTGGCACTTGGGAGTCAAAAGAGCTAACTTCATCAAATTCCATTGCTTATCTCCTTAAATGTTTTTAAATCTCATCAGAAGCTGCCATTTTAACAATGATCTTAAACAGAACCTGTAGAAGGTATGAAATGTGAATATGTATCTCAGCTACTGATTGAACTGAAGCTATTGTTCATGCCAAAAATGTTTGTGTAGTCAAGTTTTGTGCAATGTATCTGTCTATACATCTGACTTCTCAACCTCTTTTTTTTTTTCTTTTAAGTTGAAAGTCAGAATAACCAAAATAAGTGCCAGTTCTGAGTCTTTCAAAGGAATGAGCACTGCCTCTTGAACTGAGAGCAAACGGCACCTATAAAATTTGCCTCTCCTGCTGTGACTGAACAGTTCCTGAACAGTTCCTATGCTTCCACTTTTATTTGATGGCTATTTGTCTTGTTCAATATAGCCCACCAACAGCCTGACTGTGTAGTACTTACTTTTCTCATAGGGATATTACTGTGTAATATGGTCATCTTGGATATTTATATTTCCCTACCTTAAGCCAGTACATGGAACCCTTGGGGTGAATACAAATGCTAGCAGCTAACCACACATTTCCTATAGTTACAGTTTCACATGCGCTGGGCTAGATTCAGGTCAAACTATGTTTATGAAATCTGGAAAACCTTTTACCACTGCATATCACAAGTTGCATATCATTTTCAGTTAGAAATTAACAAAAAAAAAAGTTTTATTTGAAAAGGTAATGCCTATAGTCCATGTTTTTAAAAGACTACAATAAAATACAAGGCTTTTTTCACATTCAGAACTTATTTCAAACAGGCAGTCACCAGGGATATTCTACAACTGAAACAGTCGAAAATAAAATATTTACAAGCTTAAGCCATGTAATGGTGCATTCGTAAGTGCAGGAAAAAATAGCTGCTTATTGGAAGATTGTTTTAAGTTTCCAAAAGTCTTTACCTGGTGGTCCCAAGACTTGAATCAACCCACACAGCGCAAGTGCGTGGTCTGCAACTCCACTTGGAGCCACAAGAGGGAGCCATTGCCACAGTCGCTGTAACCCAGCAAGCCTGGTCAGCGCAGGGCTGCCGGCGCCACCGCAGGTTTCAGACTCCAGCTTTCATGACCTAATTCCTACTCCCAAAACGCAGTACTGGTATATACTATTGAACATAAAATAATAAATCCATGATTTACATCTGCAAGTTAAAAAATAAAGCGGGAAGTCTCATAGTTTTATTTTGGTTTGATACATTTATCGCACACAGAAAGCAAGGCTGAACTTAGCCTTTTGAGGTGTGTACAGCTCTCTTGCAAAGCAGCACTTGATGCTTGCTCTATTCCTACATTTTGCTCCTGGTATCTGCTCCCCATGCACAGCACTGAGGCAAGCACCAGAAACCATTGCTGCCTTAAACTGAGGAGCAATGCTTGCTTTATTAATTTTCCCCATCCATATTCACATTCGCATTATTATGACTTGTTCCTTCTTCTTTCCCATGTTATTCCTCATTAGCTCTGAGCACAAACTTTCATCATGCAACTCCTTCTGCTCTGATGCATTTCTTCCACACAGGTTCATTTCTCCTCTTGCATAAACACGGTCAGTTCTGAACTCTCCCATTCCTTTTTCCCTGGGAATACGGAAGCACCAATTCCCCCATTTGCCTACCTGAGCTGACAGCAAATTCTCCCACATCTGAGAACGTAAACAGCATTCAGTACTGGTGCAGAAACTGCTCTCTCTAGGAAAGCACTGTTTAGCCAGCAGGCCCATACGTACTTCCTTCAGGGGAACAGCATGAGCTTGTCTGAAAATTTTGATGCCAGTCTTTTTATCCTAAGATTCCTCCAACTTTACAAAACTGCAACCATCTTCTAACGTATATCTTTTGTGTGACTCCTCAACTTGGCAGAAGCACAGAGGAGTGACAGTCAGCTGGATTTCCTGGCTGCAGGTATAAACATTGACTCCACTCCCCTGAAGGAATAAACTGCTGCCAGCAACCCAAGCAAATTCACAGTTCTTCAATGAATGGAAAATACTGCCACCAGTTATTTCTTTCTCCCCACCCTGGAGGAACTGAGCTGCTGCCAATTAACATAGCATTTTCTTACACTTTGCAATTCCTTTGAACTTTTTCAGGATTTTAGAGGAAATCGTTTTGTCTCTATGTAAATCTATTCAGTACAAATCCTAGCCACAAAAAAAGGACTGATAACTGTAGCAGAAGCCCCTAGATAAGCGAATCTTGTTAGTTTGCATCCATTACTTGAAAAAAAAAAAATGTAGTATTTATAAGCAATTTGTACATAAGCCAAGAAGAATCTAAGTGCAATGGAAAAGAAGTCACAGGGATGAAGAAATGAAATGCACATGAGAAAAACTACATAAAAAAATTCCATGGATTGGAGATTATATTGCTTTTCATGTTGCTGCCCACATTACTACAAGTTGTCCTAAACAAACCATTATTTTCCACTTAGAGCCTACCTACATTACAACTCAAGTATTAATTTTGATGTTCTAGCAGTCATTCCTTAGAATAGGATGAAAAACTGACTATTTTGCCTGCAGCACGAACCCTCACAATGTTTCATGGCACAGAAACAATTCAGATCCAGGGCAAAGGGACACAAGGTTAGCAATTTGAATACTGGCATGAGACTACTGCAAAAAGAAAAGCTCCTCCTCCTCAATTCAGTTTTCATCTCTCCGTAAATACAGCAAGATACATGTAGAACTGATCCTTCATGCTAGTCAAAAATACTCTCTCAGTTGCCTGAATAACTGAATTATGTATTTTTTAAATTCTCAGAGATACCTTCCTTATATAATATATTAAAAACTCACAAAATCAGCTTCAAGTTTGCCCATTTCTTGTTTGTAGCTTCTCATTCGACTGCTGTACATTCCTCGGCTTTGAGGCGGTATCTCTCGAACTTCAAGCTCCATCTGCTCAAGCTAGCAAGCAAAAACAAAGTGAGATGTAAACCAAAAAGGTGATTGAAGCAAGGAAAAATTTACTTAAATTGTTCACAAAGTTATCCAGAAAAACATTTGTTCTGCAATATATAAACAATTTATCAAAATCTTTCCCCAGTCTTAAGTGTAAAAAACGAGTGATCACAAAAAATAGGAATTATTCTAGTCAAATATCTTTCAATTCCAAAAGTGATGAATGCATTTTACTACAAGAAAGTAGTCAAATTAAGGTTAAATAACTTTCTGCAAACGAGCATAACCTACCTCCACCTAGCTGTATGATTTTGGACACCCTTAGCTGGAAAGGGTGTTTTATTTTATATTTACACACACATACATATATGTACACAGACATGCATATGTGTATGTACCTCTGTTGTGTCTATATATACATACAGTGTATATAAACCTGAAGTAATTGCCTAAATCTACATCCTGTGTCTGTATAGAGATCTATGAAATGGCTGAATTTCAGGCTTTAATGACAACACTATTCAAAAACTTGTATATAGTCAAGTGCATTAATTAAAAGGTCAAAGAGAGAGCATATCTTTCAAAAGATTCTTGTATTCATTCTTGTCATATAGAATACTAAGGGGTCTGAAAGGCAAGAACATGGCACAGAGGTGCAGAAAATCAAAAGAAGTTATAAACCAGGGCTGAGCTGCCTGCTAATTAACTGCCCACTGGGTCATGAAGCTTCCTCTACATGGTGCTGTTTGGGAATTCTGTTTTGCACAGCTGAAGAATCCCTTACCTGCCTTTTAAAATCTTTCCAACTTAAAAAGGATAAAAGAATACCTTTCCTTGGTTGCTGTAGGCACCTGAAACAATATTTACTCACCTCCTACTGATCTCAGCTGAGCACTATGGCACTGGAATAGAAATACCTTTCAATTAGGGTCCCAAGCTACTGGTTAGAGGTCTTCACAAGGGACAGCTAGAGTTTATTCCTCTGTAATCGCTTGCTTACACTTTGAAATTTCACCCTCACAGGAAAAGCATCTGAATTTAATCAATGGAATTGCCACATACTCTAAAGTCATTCCACCTCATCTATTCTGATTACACAAAATTATATTCAATAATAAATTGTAAAGCAGACTTTAATTAAATAGTCAGTAATGAAATGAAACACAAAAGCAATTTCTAATTCTACTCAGTTCTTTGGCTCAGGCTTAACTTTCCAAAGGGGTATTTTAAATTAAACTGATAGCTGGAATTAATGGCTTCTTTCTTATCAATTTCATCTCAATATATTTGATCTCAAAAGTTCTATAAACATAGGAACCAATCCTCTCATACATATATATAATCATATGTGCCAAATTGGGATATCTTAAGTCTCAATTCTTATCTATCATATAAAAACGAAACCATCTGTCAAGTGAATGCAGAATTTCACAGTCCATGAAATCCAAACTGTTCATTCTGAAGAGTCAGTATTAGGAACTATAAGGTCCAGGGAACAATGATGAAGCATGAATACTTAGGCTGACCAACATTTAAAAATCTTTCTTTTTCCATCACAAGATTAAATGGGTACATTTTGTGGCTGAGCTGATAAATTTCCATGCAAAGTCATGCAGAAAATAGTGGTCCAAGCAGGTAGGAACCTAAATGCAACCTAATTTCATGCATCTCCCCTTTCAGGCTTCCAGTTATTGCTCATAAAATCCTATTTTTCATACACAAGCAAAAGCAGTGATAAATTCTACTTAAAACTGAACCTGGCACGTAAACCTTTCTTCAGAAAACCTAGAAGATCAAACTTCTGTTACTGCTTATGTTCAAACCTGCCACCACTGTGGTAAAGCTGAGCATTTTGGCAGCTAACTTGCCCAAATTCATTAACCAGGCACCACTGCTGACGCTCCTTAAGGGTTTAATCTAACAATACTCAGTACACTTCCAACACAGAATACAGCATAAAGCAGAGCAGCCACTGTTACTTCAATTCAAAAATTCAAGGTAAGATAGTACTGCTAATGCTGTCCCCTGACACACTAAAATAAGTCTTTCCCTCCTTGAGGAACTTTTCCATGTGAAATTCTTCTGGACAGTTGCTAGCATTTTGTGAATTTTCACTTTTATTCTGATTTTTAAAGCCCAGGAATTAAAATAGAGATCTGTACTTAAAAAAAAAAAAAAAAAAAAAAAAAAGGCAACAAGCAAACAAAAAGAAAACACAAAAACACTACACCAAGAGAAAGTGTCTAAGCAAGAACCACTTAGCATTTACACCACTCAATATACTGCATTATCAAAAAGTGTCTAGATAAAATAACCCAGCATTTACACTTCAGCAATTTTGTGACATGTCCTTCAACATACATGAGGCAAACAACACACCAAGAGTGTTTCTTCTTAAAAGTAGAATTTCACTCAAAAATGCCAATTTCAGCTCTTGTAGCTCACGCTAAATGTTATACTCAAAGAATTTTCCTGTTATCACAACATTAACCCTTCTTAAAAACCTGGTAAATGTAACATTCAGATACTCCACATGGGATGCAGAATGCCAGGACTTCTGTCCAGAGGGCTCTTAGCCAGCAGCTCTGGCTTGAAAAGGCAGCCTGGGAGCCTGAAAGTTTTGGTGACTGTTCTGCACATTGATTGACTCAGTTACACCAATGCTTTTACCCCAACAAAGCAGACAATGTTTTAAAACAATGGTTAGTCAAGGTAAATGAAATATCCCTACAATAATATTTATAAGATTTAACAGTGTAATTTCCTAGCCAAGTAGGAAATAAAACAGTATCAGCTAATACCAGCTTTTACTGCTCAGGACAATGAAACAAATTTGATACCATGAAAACTATCAGTAGCAAGGGATTAGGTTTATTTTGATTTTTCTACTGTAGCCTTTCATTTAAAAGAGGACCTTTTTAATCAGGTTTGTTATTAGGAGGTTTGTTCAAATTGATTTCTAAGCCCAAGCCTTGACATTAATCACAAACATGTGAAGTAATTGTTTAAAGTCAGTAATTGAGTTAAGCACCTGTCAAGCAGCATTAGCAACAAGATTCAAAACAAAAGTGTGAAAGAAAAGCCAGCACCTTAAATGAAAACCATCCTTATGATAAATGTACAGATAGAGGATTTACTTCTCATAGTAAATACAAAGTTAGAGAAAAGTAATCAGCCACTAACACAATTTCTGCTCCTTCCAGCCTCATTTTGGGTGGAAAACCAGATTTGAATGCTTTTTCATCAGACCACCCACGCTATAATCTCCCTGGGCCACTATGCTACTTTGCCACGACAAGTTGTAGCAAAAAGAAGGCAAAAAACATTTCTAGATTTTTACTTTCTTTCAGCTGTTTGAATGTGAAAGTGCCCAGAAGGCCTACATATATCTTCAGGACAGCCTTCTGAGATGGGACAGTAATTTTACCATGTTTTTCACTGAGAACACCACATTAGACAGGTCGGGTATCCTGCCATCCTCACAGGCAAAACCTTCAGGGAGTCATCCCAAAATCCTGGATGTTGTTCCAATGCTCTGGTCTACAAAACTAATTCAGTTCTTAAACCAAAGCACCTGGTCTTTTATACCTATACCAGTTAGAAAAAGTGAATTTCAATATTACTCTTTAGTTAGTAACCAAATAACTGATTCAAGTTGTTCAACTATAAGAACTTTCAGGATAGGAGGACTCATTTCCTTTCCCTGTCCTAAAACTCAGATTATGATTCTGACACTAGATAAACCAAACTCATTTGCAAGCAATAAAGAAAAGCAACTTGAGGCAAGGAACTATTGGTCATGTGGGAAAAAGTCACTATCAGCTGTCACCAACACCTTTGTGCAGTTACTCCTGTAAAATCACAGAAACATTCGGGTTGGAAAAGACCCTCAGGATCACCAAGTCCAACTGAGAACCCTACTCTACAAGGTTCATCCCTAAACCATATCCTCAAGCACCACATCCAAACAACCTTTAAACACATCCAAGGTTGGCAACTCAACTACCTCCCTGGGCAGTACATTCCAATGCCTGACCACTCTTGCTGTGAATTTTTTTTTCCTAATGTCCAGTCTAACCCTACCCAGTCATAGCTTGAGGCCATTCCCTCTTGTTCTATCACTAATTACCTGTGAGAAGAGACCAGCACCAACCTCTCCACAACCTCCTTTCAGGCAGTTGTAGAGAGCAATGAGGCCTCCCTTCAGCCTCCTCTTTTCCAAACTAACCATCCCCAGCTCCTTCAGTCACTCTTCATCAGATTTATTCTCCAGGCCCTTCCCCAGCTTTCTTGCCCTCCTCTGCACTGGCTCCAGCACCTCCATATCTCTCCTGTATTGAGGTGCCCAAAACTGAACACAGTTCTCAAGGTGTAGGCTCACCAGAGCTGAGGAGAAGGGGACAATCACCTCCCTACTGCTGCTGGACACAGCATTTCTAATCCAAGCCAGGATGCCATTGGCCTTCTTGGCCATCTGGGCACACTGCTTGCTCATATTCCGTTGCTTGTTGATTAGAACCCCCAGGTGCCTGTCTGCCAGACAGCTTTCCAGCCACACTTCCCCAAGCCTGTAGTGTTGCTTGGGGTTGTTGTGACCCAAGTGCAGGACCCAAGAGTCGGTCCAACAACTCCATATCTATCAAACTTTACTTTCATTTTCTATCCAGGCCATGGACATGACAGGCTATAATGAGAACAAAATGGAAATTAAAAAATAATAAAGCCAAAGCTTTCTTCTGTCAGTGTGGACCACTAACTAATGCTTGGTTTACATATATACTCTTCTCAGATCAGTTCCCCACACCACCATCACCCCCTTGATCTCAAATAAATACCTTTATGCCTCACTTGCTAAAAGTGAATAAAAGATCTACTCCTCTATGAGACAATCAGACAGATTAAATTAGATGCATGTGTCTCACAAGAACAAAACAAACAGACCAGGTGTGTAAATATTTAATTAAACTCCTAAATTAAAAGATCTAATCCACAACTCAAAGCCTCTAGCAGGCTTACCAGCAATAATAACAAACATAACTTACAGCAGTAACACAAACCTTAAATCACTTAACACAAGATTACAAATATATACACTTGAGTATTTCATATCCTCAAATAACAGCTATTTAAAAAAAAATTCATTTTCTAATATAGTGCTTTTAAGTATTTTTAGAGCATCGTGTGTATAAGATGTTACCACTAACGATCCTATTATTTTCCCTAGGAATTTCTAGTTAACATATGAAAAGCCAGAACGTACCAGCTCCCTTGCTTCTTCGAGCTGTTTCTCAACATTTGCAACCATCTGCTTCTTCTCATCTGAAACAGAATTGTGAAAATACCAATACAATTACACTCTTGCCATGAAAGAAAAATAAAGAGTTTCAGAAGCCTCTATAGATCAGTTAAAGCTGGCTCAAGGAATTTATTGTGTGACATCATCATGCACTGAAAAAAAAAAAAACAAAAAAAAGAGACTGGAAATTCCTTGAAGTCTTCTGCTTTGTTATGCAGTATGTGCTAGTTAGGAAAGTACTTGAAGCTGCTCCAGGTGTAGGAGTTGTGCCTCAGCAGGCTCTTACTGGGTGTGTACAAATGCATGAGGTGGCACATACTTACACCCAATTGAAAAAAATAAGTTCTGCTTGAAGAACAAAGGCTTATCCTATTTATTTGCAAAATATGAGATGCACAAAACAGAGCATCCCCCTTATAATGAATCCAGGTGCTGAAGAAAAATGAGTTTTCCATTCTGCTGTGCCTATACTGGTCCAGAACTGTTTCTTTTGCTTCAACAGAAACAAAATGAAATGTCATGGGAACTACAAGAGAACCACTGTCCTCTAACATCAATAAAAATGTAAATTTGGAATAAAAGATGAAATTTTGAAAAAAACCCAACAAATTAGTTATAAGCTGTATGTAGTGATTATCATACACTAGGTTCCCCAGTAAGTCTACACCCCAGCCACAGAAAGCTTGTCAGACTTTTCATCTGCCTCAGGCAGAGAATCCAATATGAACTGAGATTTAGTGTCACACCTACCAAATATTCCAACTGCTTGACCACTTGGTTTCTTACAGCATGAAAGGAGGATTTTTCTGGGAATATTCTGTCACTGGATAACAAAAACTCCCCACGTTAATTACCAGGGGCATTCAGGGGCTTCAAATGCTGTCATTTGCACTGTCTTTTGCACTGCCCTGTGCCCCTCTCATGGCTACATCTTCCACCCTTCAGACAGTAAATCCACGCATTGTCTCCATGAAGTTAGCAACAAAACTCTGAACATACAACCCTTTAGACCACTCCTTGTAGCCAAGAGTATCATGAGACATCTGTGCTAGTGGTCCACTTGATAAAAAGTGAATGACATAAAAGTATCTCCATTCATTGCTCCTCAGAAATCACGATGGATAAGCTGGCACAAGAGTTTTGATTTGTGTATCTTCAGACTTTATGGGTTTCTTTATCAGCCTGAATTCCTTTGCTTGTTCCACATGATTGCTTTGTATCCCAGAGCTGACATGATGACAACTATCTGATGATCTCCTTAAATCCTCTCAATGCCACGAGCCACTGAAGTGCCATAGGCAGGAATCAGGAGATGCTGAGCTAGCAAACTAAACCAGAAGCACCTAAAGCAAAACATGCCCTTAAAGCAACCTTCCTTAAAAGCAATTTCAGAAAGGACTACATTGCTGGTGAAGCACCCCCTGCTTAAGCAAGTTGTGTTTCAGCTGAGTCCTCCCACTACTGTTCCACAGTATCCTGCATCACATTTGCATGAGCCTATCCATCTATCTTCTCATTTACCTAAGATAATTTACACTCTCATTTAAGGACCCATGAACATCATGATCTGTCTTCTTCAGTTACATACATTGGAACTCTGCCCAGAGAGCAGGTCAGGTTCAGATCATCTTTCTACCTTTAATATAATAAAGAGATCTTTACAAATAACTGGCCATCTTCTGAGGATACACCATCCTGCACATGATTCACAAGAATTAATCATATGCACTGGGTTACCAAGAAGCTGTTATAGTACTTAGAACACGCAGGTAATTAATTCACAGTACAAAACCAGAGACTATAGTCTAAGGTCCTTCACTATGAGAAAACTGCTTTCAGGGAAGCCCAAGTTCTCCAGAATGTCTTACAGCCAACTGAAAAGGCAACAAAGACTCCTTCTGAGATTGGACTTGATACACAAGTAGTCCAGTGCTGACGAGATTCACCTAAAACTGAGACTCTCAGGCTCTGACTCTGACATATCCTGTATGAACAAATCAAGGTGTTTCTGGGTGACAGCAGAAAGAACTCAACAACAGTATGTCTGGCAAAACACAGCTAGAATAAAATCTTAAATTACTCTGTAGGCCTCTGAGTACAGGGAACTTTGCCAGAGACACAAGTGAGAAGGAGGCACTTTAATTGCCTCCATCCCCAAATTAAAAGTCAGAGCTCACCTCTAAGTTCTCCCAGAGTTTCCCTTCATAGCCTTGAAAGAGGCCCAGAAGTCCATCAAGTAATTCTTTCTAAAAAAGCTAAACCATGGAAAACCAGCATCTTTCTTACAAACCTGGAACTCACACTGCCACATCTGGTGGATGCTACTACAGCAGAAGATGCAGCAGATGCTCATTTCTGTGTGCGCTTGCAGTTCTCTGCTAATCATGTCTTTCTCTCATTCCCCACAAGGCACCCAAGTCAGAAAATGTAATGGTTAGTGACATGGCTAAACTCAAAAGAAAAGAGAATTTACTGCTTGTGTGCATGCACATTTCGATTCCCCTACCCAGCATCCTAAAACACCTCTGTTCTTTGCTCCCTTTGGAAGCAGGGAAGGTGGCGATGGATGAAAGAAAAAACAGTGTAAAACGTAAAACACATAATAACATTTTATTGAAGCTGAAATAAAATTCAAGAAACACAGCAGCAGAAAATAAATGTACTATAGCAAGTCCAGATTGTCCTGAGTTTTACTGGTTTACATACCCATATACATTAAGTAACATGACATTTAGGAAAATCAGGTTGGGGCTGGGGAGATGATATTTCATGAAGTACAAATTATGTGTACTTGGGATTACAAGAACTAAACAGCACTCCACTGACCTGCAAGATCTTACCTATCCACAGAGATAATAAAATACACACCTTTGCTAGGGAAAGTACACAAGAAGACCTGGCTGAAACTACTCCTGTAAAACTGGAGAGGTATTCAAATGATCTTCAATGATTAATTTATCTCCAACAGAACTCCAGAGTTGCATTTTGACATCATCTCAGATTCGTCAGTATATAATCACCCAGCTGATGACCACAGCAAGTGATGGGAGCAAGGCCTGCTGACAACAGCCTTTGTTGTTCCTTTAAACTGTGTGAGCAGGCACAGGGTAACATCCCAGCACTGCAGCTTTGGAGCAATACCTTCACAGATTTCCAGGAAGGCAGCTGAACTCGCTGCAACTGCTGCTCCTCTAGGGCACACAATGCCATGCAGACCCAAAGCAAGAAGGGGTGGCAGGATCCAGCAGGGTCACTTCAGTAAGGCGAAGCACGTACACCAAAGTATCAACCATTTGTTTCCATTCTCCTCTCTTCCTTTAGCTGCATCCATGTAAAATCCTGGTGGGAGTATGCTGCCTGGAGCCGCTTGCCTGCAGGACTGCCAATATCTCTAGGCCGGTTGTTGATATCAACAAAAGCAGCATGACATTTTACAACACCGTCAATCAGAAAGCCCTTGCTGGAATGTTTTTCAAACAATTTACTTCCAGTTTTAATGCCACGGTTAAGCTAAGGAAACATTTCACAGTTAGAATCCCCAGAGAAAGGAGGACACAATATCCACAGGATGACTTGCTCAGAGACTGCAGAAGAGGAGAGAGTGAGTTACTCAGAGAAGCTTGCCACTAATCTTGCAGATCAGGACAAACAAGTTACAATCCAATTATTCATTGTATTACTTCACTATGTCTTGATTGTTCCCAACCTGTTTACTTGATCATTTCCTTAAGTACATTCCATCATATGAAATAATGAAAAAGGGGGGGGGGGAGGGTTCCTTAATACAGAATTGGTAATATCCTTCCAGAAAAAACAAAATATAATGCTTCATCAAATCTATCCAAAGTTAGAACAGAATTTTTGTCTCAGCATTGCCAGATAAAATGTCCCAAAGAAAATGTCGCATGTAGCCTGTATGATTTAACTAGTCAAATTGACAAAGTATGGATAAAGACAGGGAAAAAAGTGCTGGGGTTTTTTTAACCCTTTAGGTAAGGACTGAAAACAAAGAAATCCATTCTGCGTTTTTCATACCAGGTTGTATCTCTTTTTTTTTTTTTTTTACACAAGCTTTTACTGTGTTTTCTTCCGTTCTTTCAGCTTTGTCCTTGCATTAGTCACTCATTTGTCCCCCAAAATACAGCACTTACAGAAAGGTAGAAATTAGCAGACAAGCTAATAACACAGCACTAGTTGTATCTCACAACCAACAAAGAGATTAAAAAGTCTGGACTAAGACCAAGCAGTCTCAGTGCTTGTGGAATTGCTTGTTTTTATTAGTAGATGCTGAGGAAGAGATCAAATAGCAAAGGGTTTAGTTCATAGACATCATACAGATTTTGCTGTGCTGGCCAGGGTGGTTTATATGTTCACCACTGCCAGAAGTTACTGTCCAACAGAAGAGACAAATGGAATAATATAGATGTGACTGTCTCTTTGGATTATAAAACTGGGTTCAAGAGACATAATGAGCCAGACCTGAAATAGAAACTGTAAACTCCAGTACAGGGGTACAGTAGAAAATTAAAGGTGAGACTTTCTTCAGCTAAATCTATTAGAGACTGAAATAGAGTGCTGTGATTTTCCAGCAGAAATTGCTGGTATCAGGTATCAAGAACAAGAGCACTCAAGTCTAAAACCATCACAACCCAGAAGTTATTGTGTTGGGAAAAGAATAAAGTATCATCATTTGTGCTGATAAAACTCTCTTTCAGATCAAGCAATCAACATTTATATAAATTTCTGGACAAATTGCAAGACAGATGTTTCCCTGAAACACCAAAGAACATTAATAAAACACATCAGGCAATGATTTGTTTTTTCAAAGATCTGCAGCATCATAGAACATCTATTTAAAGGCCACTTCTCTATTTAGAAAATTTTCTTTAATTCTCCAGATGGTATTTTCCTCAACAGAAGACATTTCTCCCCAAGACATTTCTCCCCAAACATTCTATAGTCCCTGCTGCTTATTGTTTCTGTAGTATCAGAGTGCCTTTGTTACATTTCTTGCTGAACTGCTTATGCATTTCTGACAACAGAATTGTTTGTTGAGCCATCATCCTCCCGAAACACAAGACAGCACCATAGCAAATGCGGGAATGTTGCAAAAATAATTAACCAGTGTTTCTCCAATTCAACTGCATGCGAAGCTTACAGGAGGTCCATCTTTGGCAGCAGAAGGAAACAAACCCGTCACTAGACTTCAGGAGATCTCTGTATTATGCAGAAGTAGTGTTAGGTCCTTATACCTTTCATCCTGCCTCTTCCAGCGTGGAGGAAGAAGGTCATCAGCAATCTCTCTCAAATCAGTGCTGCTGAAAACTGCCACCTCACGTTCATCTCTCCTCACATCCCCCTCCCACCTCATAATTCTCTTTTTGAGGCTTTCCCAGCCATTTCCACAAGAACTGGTGATGAAGAAGAAAAGATCTTGCAAATATTCCTATTAAGAAACAAGGGGAAAATGTGTATTTAAAATAATTCTGATTAAAGTGTTCAGCATATTCAGAGCCACTTTTTTTTTTTTCCCCAGGTGGTCAAATGCCTCTATTAGCTATGACTGCAAAATGTTTTGAAGTCATAATGAATATTTTGCTAATGAAAGACAGAACAGCTCTGAAAACTGAAGCAATGCAGTCACTCATAAAGGTACAGTGCAAGAAGTAGCTATAGGGCAAGCCAAACCAAACCACATACAATCAGATTCAAATCCTCACATGGAAAAGCCATATCTTAAAAAAAAAAAAATTAACACCTGTCTTATCTCAAGGTCATTTACCCAGTACCACTCTACTGTTTCTGAAGGGAACATGCATTCTTTCTTCTCTGAGAGGACAGCCAATTCTAAAAAAACACTCTTCTCATGGCCACATAAAAGAGTCATGATTTCAAAGCCTGCTGCTTCTAGGGTATGTCGCCGTTTAAGACAATACTCTTCACAGATCTCATATTTAAGCTCCAAAGTCTTCATAAGTGAACAATGGAAACTGATTCAATAAGAAGATTCCACTACTACTGAGCAGAATATTCTTTCTACTATTGATCAGACACCAATTACTTTCAAAATGTGTATGATTAAGAAATTACATCTCTATTCCTTCTCCACAAATCACTGTAGCACTACTAATTCTCAGAAGAGGAGTCAATAGTGTATTTATGTCTGTTTCTATAAGAGGTCCTTAAATTTGCTCTGTTTAAAAGTGAACATTCCTTTGTGAAACAGTAGGAAATACTGCCTTGATTAAATACTTTAGGTTTGTGAGGGATTCACTGCATCCTTACAGTAAATTGGTTCCAGCAGCCGTTTACGGGTTAAATATCATCTCTGAGCAGGCTAAATTATACCAGTTCTAAATTTCAATCACAGGAACTCTTTGGGTTTCTCCCTTCTTCCTTTTGTAAGGCTCCATTACAAAACAGAAGAAGCCTTTTGCCTCATAAGCACCTGCAGATTGTAACTTTTTGTTAAACTCAACAGCAAAATAGCTCTGTTAAGCCAATGAAAAGGCACAGTTGCCTGTACTTTAATCATGCCTATGACTTTAATCATTGAACCCAAATTTATCAGAACACATTCTAACTTGCTAAGATTGGAATTGGACATGACCTTCCAGAATCAGACAGGCTTTTCCTCAAAAATCCACGTTTATGCATGTCAGACTTTGTTTTGGACTTCTGAATTTAACATTGGTTTAGGTGGCCACCCATCTCAAATCCTTTTTAGAGTCCCTACTTCATCACTTAATGATGCATTTCCCTGCTCTAAAAGTAGGATGTTATTCTTTGGTCCTGAATGGATAATACCTTTTCCTAACATAAACATACACCATTAGTGTGTGTTTATTCCCTCTCTGGATGATACCCACTCCTACAGTTTAAGCTTTGGAGATGCACATAGGAAGCACAGGCAGAAAAGTATAGTGACCTGGAAACAGAAGAGGCATTAAGTTAAGCTAGAGAGACAGACCAGAAATTCACCAGTTTCAGCTCTATCTGGTACTAGGGCACTAATTTATTATGCACTAGGCAATTCAGCCAGACTGGTTAAAGGGATGATCGTGTTCAGCTTTCTACTCAGAGATTATTGTCTCTACTGCAAGAATACATCATGAATCAGATCCAGGAACGCTGCAGGCAACTCACAAACACATTAAAGCAAATGAACAGTGATTTGTTTCAATCTTTCCTACATGTGAGTCACCACAGTCAATTATCCAAATCAAATGTTTTAAGAGTAAGCATGAAGAAAATACAAATTTGGATTAAATCATGCAGAAATTCTGTCTATGTTACATAAAAAAGATTTGTTTTGCATTACTGATGCCGTGGCACAATCACAATAACAAGCATTCAGCAGCAACACTGGTACAGCAAACACTGATCCTGCTTTGGCAGGCAGGTTGGACCTCTTGAGGTCCCTTCCAACCTCCAATGTACTGTGATACTGTAAACACCCACCCAGCTCTGAGCCCTGCTCTTGCTCAGCCTTTCAGTTTCACTGCCGTAACTTTGCGTGGTTCCACAGCAACGCAGCAGGGAAGGGCTGACCCTTACAGCTGTCCAACCAACAATACTCTGTCAGGTTATTCATAACACATTTCATGAGAGAACTCGCTGCTCGAACACAGGACAGGGAAATGAATCCTGACTCTGCTGTAGCAAGAAAACACATTCCGGTGGCGGGACACAGAGGCACCACGCTGAAAACGCACTAACACCTCCCCAAGCACTTGTTGCCGGGAAGCCGGAGGCTCCGGGAGTTGGAGAGGTTCTTACAGAGGAGCAGCACGGGCCTGCGGTGCGGAGCGAGAGCCGTGAAGTCGGAGAGCTGCGCAGGTGGGAGCCCAGCGCCCCGGGCGACTACGGCCTCTCCGAGCAGCCAGACGAGTCGCCCCCCCGCCGCAGGAGCCCGCCGCTCACCTCCTACCAGCTTAGGCACCTTCCCGATCCTGCCCGTGATCTCGGCTGTCAGCACCGCGAAGTCCTGCTCGTAGCTCTCGAAATCGGAGGACATGGCAGCGGTGCTGGGGAGGCCGCAGCCCCACTACGCTCCGCGGAGATACCGCGCTCAGCTGGGATGGGAGCGCTCAGCCGCTCCGCACCGAGACGCTTCCGCGTTCTGCTACCCGCAAAGGCGTCCCCCGGCCTCCGGGAGCCGCTCCACAGGTTCCGGTGAAACGCTCCGCCTCTTCTCAGCTGCTTTAACCAGCACAGCACGGCCCAGCTCCCTGCTATCGCCTCGCCACCCCTTGGCAGTCTTCGCTTTAGGGGCTCAAACTGCAGCCCCCAGGCGCAAAGGAGACGGAGAAGGCAGCCTGCTTACGCCTTGCAACCCGAGATCCCACAGCCTCACGCGTCCCAGCCTTGTACTCTCTGGGATCGGAAGTATAAGGCTGCGGTGCCGCAGGTGGGACGCTGTTTCCCGACAGGATCCTCTTGCTAACGGACTGCCGGGGGCGGGAGCGGCTGACCGGGAGGCGCCCGCGGGCGGAGATAAGCGTGGGCCCCGCTCCTCCCGCCTCCCTGGGCCGGCGGAGCGGGGCCGAGGTCCGGCGGGTCCCGGCACCTCCCCTTCCCTTTCCTCACAGCGCTCCTTCTGTCTCAGAATCCGACGGGACGGTGCGGGACTGAGCGTGGCGGGAGCCATGGGCGGCGGCCGGGCGGCGACGGCCGGGCGCCGGTAGCGGCCATGGACGGGCCGGGAGGGCTGCGCCGGGTGCGGCGCCTGTGCCACTGGGGGCCGCTGGTGGCCCTGGCCGTAGTGGTCGTGTGCTCCGCCACCGCCATGGCCGACGCCGCGCTGTGGTACTGGCCCCTCGACACTGCTGGAGGAAGCGTTAACTTCATCATGCTCCTCAACTGGACCGTCATGATCCTTTATAACTACTTCAGCGCCATGTTTGTCGGCCCGGGGTACGTCCCTCTGGGGTGGACGCCGGTAAGCGTTGGCTGACGATCGCGTTATCCCCGTGGCGGGCTCGGTGGGGCGGGGGCTGAGGTGTGGGGCAAGGCGACCCGCGGGTCTGCCCTTGTGGCGGGGCTGGGCTGGGCTCTCTGAAAGTAGTGTGTGCAGGGGTTGGAAGAGCAGTGGAACTCGCGTGTCTTTTGATCCCACCATTTCCCCTTTCTCCCGCTGCAAAAACGCGGCCAGCCCGTTGGCCCACTCCGTTCTCCTTCACTTTGTGCTTCTCCTGCTTTGTTGCTGTTTCACTCCATCCCTTCCTTGTTCTGCCTATTACAGCGATCTGGGGCTGAAGGGTAATGTTCATTGTCAGTAGTTGTAAGGTTTTCAAAACAGACCAGGAAACGCCTACTGCTAACTGGGAATGAGAACTTGAGGTTATTTAGCTACGTGCCCCTACAGACACTGTTGCATTGATGACTTTGCTCCTACTAAAAAGGATTACAAAAAAAAAAAAAAAACAAAAAACAGTAAACTTAATTTAGCCAATTTAATTCTTTTGCGTGAATCAGAAAATCGCATATGATACTGTGGTGAACATAAGATAAATATGCAAATTTCTACCTTGACTTTTCCTTGGTTTCAGTAAACTCCGGGAAGAGTAATGATACAGGTTAAGTACCTTAAGACAACCGGCCAGAGTTTGTTATATTACACCAGAGTGGTGTAATACAAAGATTAATAATCACATTTCTGCTTGTGGAATATTTCTCAATACTAGTGATTAGAGGATGCTGATGTAGTGCTAGCAGGATAGCTGGCAATTAGCTTGCTATTTACAAGCCTCAATCTCTCCCTCATCCTGCTGTGGTTGGTGTGTGTGTAAAAGAGAGAGTGGCAAACGAGCTAGTTAAACATTAATGCTTACCAGTGGTAAGCCTGGAGTGGCTCATGGTATGTAATGGAGAGGCAATGTGCACAAGCTTTCCTTTAAGTTGTACAGGCATCATGCTGGTTTTTACTCTTAGACCCTCACTATGAAACCCTTCTTGTACTTTTCCAGATGGAGGAACTGTTTATTTCTTTTATCAACCAGCACTTTCAACAGTGGGAGATAGCTATGTTGACAGCTAAGAGATTTCATGTTTTCTCACCACCTACAATTAAATAGCGTTGGGTTATGAAACACACCTAGTCAGAAGAAAGCAAAGATGCTTAGCTTAGGAAAGTACCAAGATATGTGTTGCTAGTAGAGTTGCATATGCATCTAATGCACCTATTTTTCTGTTGAAGGAAAAATCTCAGGATTGCATGTATCTTCAATACTGTAAAGTGTGTCAGTCTTATAAGGCACCACGTTCACACCACTGTCGAAAGTGTAACAGGTACTGTTATTATTTAAAATTGTTTTAAGTCCATATTAAAGCAGCTTCAAATCTAATGGTGGGTTATTAATATAGTTTGTTCTTCCAAGTCTTGTACTGCTGATTTTTGAGACTGTCACATGAACACTGTACCCATTTCAGATTTTTCCCCTTCCTAGTTGTATGATGTCTATATGGTTTTACTGTGGTTTGCTTTGATAAATGTATCTTCAATACTTGCTTTTTAGCTTGAAATCAGTTCCTCTGAAGTCCTTCTTAACAGCACTAACAAAACGTTGCAGTACTGTTTAAGGAAAGCAAGCCTATTTAAACACCTAAAAATCTTTAAGACCTTTAAGTTCTCAGTCCAAACATTCACCTACTCAGAGAGTTAAAAAGCTTATTCTGACATCTTTCCAAATGAGATATAGATGTTGATTTAAGCAGAAATTTTGGACTATGCTTTATTGTTCTCTAAAGGTTGGGTTTCTTTGAGGGGAGTCTGCATATTAAATTAACAAGCCTTTTGGATCAACTTTAAAAGTTCAAGCCTTGCTATGTGTTAGTCTTCCAGCAGGCTTGTTCTGAAGTAAAGGATGTTTCTATTAAAATTAGCTGCACTGGAATTTAGTGCAGCTTGAAAAAATCGAGTCACTTCAGCTGTCTGCAGTCCAGGCTGTAGTTGCATTTATTTGGGTTTACAGGGCAGGCCCCCCTATGAAGGACTGTTAGAGAACACAGTGAAAGGGTATTGCTGCATACACACTTATTTGTTATTTCTGTAAACACAAGATGTGCAGTCATTGTGACTGCCTCAGGAAGTGGAGGCTGAAACTCTATAGCAGTGCTGTAATATGGCTGCATCATCCCAAGAGCTAAAATCAGACTGTTTTTCTTGAGTGCCAGTCTTAGCAGAAAATGGCAGCAGAACATGGTGGTTCTTTGCAAAAGCCACTTCTTTAAGTGAAATAAAACATAATAAACTGCAGCACATTCCCCAGCTGATATGCTTTAGGAATTTTCTGCCCCTTCAACTCTGGCCAAAGTAACTCTTCACATGTATTTCTAGCCTGTTGCAATGAAGCAGGTAACTTGAGACTTTGCTAAGTCTTCCATGCTAGCAAGTTTCAGTGCACAAATGGAGTCACTTCTTGTGGCCCACCTGAACAGGGTGAGGTTTCTAGCTAAGATCTAGGAACGTCTTCAGAAACGCTTTGCTTAAAATTATGGTTACATGTTCAAGAACTCATAACAGTGGTAGCTGAATATATGCTAATTAAGAATAATTAATTCTTTAAAGGGAGAAACTGAACTTTTGGGAATGGACCAGCTTAAAGGATAATGAGCTTCCAAAATATGCAACTTATTTTCAGAGGGGGTGGATGTTTGTGCAGTTCAATCCTTCATTTAGGTTTAGTGTAGATGAATTGGAACAGTTCTGATTCTATTTTAATTAGTGACTTTTACACCTGTTAAATTAAGTCATTGCAATCTGTGACACGAGCAAATCTGTTACTAGATACTTTTTTTTTGCACCTGTAAGCTATAGCAAAATAATCAGCTTTATGCTGAATACAAGAATGTCTTTAGGGTGTTCAGACTTGTTAAACAGATTGTGGAAAGGACTTAACAATAGTGTGAGGTCGATATGTAGCAACTGATGAAGCTTTCAGAGGATCTGCTATTGAAAAGAAAGAGGCATTAAGATGCCTCTGTTTATCTGTATGCTCTTTCTGCAAGAGTTCACAGGGGATTTGATGTTTTCTTTATTTTTCTGGTGTGCTTATTTAAAATTTGGCAATAGTATTAGTGCTAATTACGGTGTTGGTAGTTCTTACATACACTGTTCTAGGCCTCTGTCTCCTGGCTCTATAATACAGTGTTTATTAGCAAATAGCAAGTTTGCGTGAAGAGGAAAAGGCATAATTGAGGGAGGGGGGGGCATAAGGCCTGGGAGTACTTTTTGTTTTGCTTTCTTTTGCTCTAGGATATGAAAATATCTGAGTAGCAACAAAGAAAGAAAGTATTGTGCTGATCTATTGGAAATTGGTGGGTTTGAATGAATGGAGGTTGAAGAGCAGGAAGGTAGCTGTCCTTTGAGCTTTTGGAAAAACATCACATAATGTCCTTTCTATTAATCAGTATTTGTTATTCACAGATGTGTCATGAAGATGGATCACCACTGCCCTTGGATCAACAACTGCTGTGGATACCAGAATCATGCATCTTTCACTCTGTTTCTTCTCTTAGCTCCACTGGGATGCATTCACGCTTCTTTCATATTTGTTATGACTATGTACACTCAACTTTACAACAGAGTAAGAAAACATAATTGGATGCTAAAATATTATTTAAGTCAGATGGGTAATTCATCTATGCAAGTATGAGACAATTTGCTTTCCTGAGAAGCATCACAGAATGGTTGGATTGGAAAGAACCTTTGTAGGTCTTTTAGTCCAACCCCCTGCAGTGAGCAAGGAGACTTCAGCTAGATAGAGTTGCTTACAGCCCCATCCAATGTGACCTTGAATGTTTCCAGGAGTAGGGCATCTACAGCCTCTGAGGGTAACATGTTCCAGTGTTTCACCACCCTCATAATAAAAAAATAGTCTTTCTTGTAGGTGGTCTAGGTCTACCCTATTTTAATTTAAAACCATCACTACATTCTTGCAACATGTACTCTCAGTTCTGCTCTCTGCATCTGAGATACATGTTTATGAATTGGAGGAGGATTCAGAGAAAGTGGTTTCTATTTCTTTTTCCTGCTTCTTGTCATAATCTGAGTTTCCCAGAACATTGTATTGACTGAAGACAGTTTCAGAGTATCACTTTATAAAGAGACAGGCTGTGTTTTGGCTGGCACAGAATCTAGATGCTATTTATTTTCAAGACAGGATGTAGATGGTGTTTATTGGCCAGCAAAAGCCAATTTTTATTTTTAATTTTATCTAATTCTTCTGGAAAAATAACATTAATTTTTAAACTAAACATAAATTATTTGGCCTGTTTTTAAATGGAAAAATTTAACTGTGCTAACAGTAAGCAAAGCTTGTTTTGAAATGCGTCTCTTTATCTCAGATCCATGGTTAAGATTATGAGCTCTGATTTCAGTTTTTGTGGTTGCAATGAATTGCTTGAAAACATCAACTGAGCCTAACAGATGAAGACTGTGTGTTGTATTTGCAGAGCAGTAATGTTGAGAACTGTTATCTGCTATTTGGGAGGAAAATGTGTTGTGTTTCCCTTGAAAATGGGTACTGTGCTGTTCAGACATTTTCTATCTGAAACAGGCAGATAAGTTTTTGTTCATGTGCCAAAGCCCAGATTTATTTTTTTCTGATTTTGGGCCTAACTTGTGGAGCTTCCAAGATGGTGATTTTAGTTTAGCTTTCCTTCTAGAGAAGGTCTACATCTAGCAAAGAATGTATTTCTGAAAAGCCTTGGATGCCTCTTGTTTGGTTGGTTGTTTTTTTTGTTGGTTTGTTTCTTGCATTATAAACCTTTCAAAAGTTGAACACTTGGCTTCAGAGCCAGATTTCCTATTGGTGACTTGGTTTGTTTCAGCAGTCCAGTGTTTCAGAGCTGAATTGTGTTTTCTCTCTGCAGATATCTTTTGGGTGGAGCTCTGTAAAGATTGACATGAGTGCAGCCAAAAGAGACCCTCGACCCATTATTCCCTTTGGACTGTCTGCATTTGCTGCATCTTTATTTGCCTTAGGACTGGCATTAGGAACAACTATAGCTGTTGGTATGCTGTTTATAATTCAAGTAAGTTTATGGCTTCTGTTAACAGAGAAGTTACGTGTCGGTGTGAGCTGAAATTCCCCCCCCACCAACAATAACCAGGCTAGCTCAGTCTGGAAGCCAATGAAAGCTGTATTTACAAGCAGAGTCTAAAATCTACGATGAAATGCAATGAATATGTACAAATATACAAAATTCACAACATTTACAAATATATACAATCAACAGAAAAGCACAACCAATCTCCCTTTGCTTCCCCGCAAGGGGACCCTCCCAAAGGGGCCTCTCTCTCCCAGGAGCTTCCCCCCAGACCCCTCTGGACAGAGAAGCAGAGTTAGTTAAACAGAAAGTTGTTAACTTAGCTGCCAAGGTCAGTGTGTTATCTTCAGCCAGAAGAGAGGAAGAAACAGCATCCAGACAGCCCAGCTACTGCCCCCACTGCAGAACGCAGAATGTGCAGAGTGCCCACTTTGTTTTGGGTAATAGTTCTTAAACATTTCTATCTATCCAATGGGAGTGTTCAGAACAATCGTTATTTTGCTTTCTTACACCCAACAGTGACTTATTTACATTCTTTCACTTTCTCTGTTCTTAACTTTGCAAGGAAAAATTAAAAAGACAGTTTCAAACCATCACAAGTTAAAAGTTGTAAGTTTTCCCTGCTTGTGGAGCAGAAACAGAATTTGGGACTGAGATAGGAGCAGTTGTTTAGAGCTTATGTTGCTTTTTAAATTTTCCAGGGTTTTATGTTGCTTTCTCCTGGTTTCTCTGTGGTTTTCACAACACAGAAGTTGAAAGTGAAAATCTAACGAACTAAGAAAACATGATGTAATGGTTCATAAACTCTCTGGAAACAGAAAAAAAAAAATAGTATTTCAGCATTACATTGCCCTGTCCCTGAAAATAGGTATAAACATGCCTGATACATTGCTTCTAATGTTTGATATCTTTTGAAGGAAGCAAAAATGTATCTTTTAAGTATACACTGAAATAACTGTGTGATACTGTCTTAGCTGTATCATTCTAGAGGATAGTTATTATCATTGCTGAGTCTTGATTTTGAATGTTTTCTATTTCAGTTAAGCATTTAAAAGTTGTTCTGTTCTTTAAAGCAAATTTATCTTGTTAAATGAAGTTTTTGAAGACTAGCTTATTTATTTCTGCAGAAAATCTATGCTGATTTCACCTAACTTTTATTTCAGATGAAAGTCATTTTGACAAATAAAACTTCAATCGAGTCCTGGATTGAAGAAAAGGTAAGCTTCTATTAGAGTATTCTTGTAATATTTCTCAATTTCTTGTTTTACCTCACTGGATTTAAACGAAATGTATCATTTCAATTCACCACTGACTTAACCAAATTTTCCCTTACTGTCTCTGAAATTCACTGAAATGTATGCAGTTGAATGATTTCTCCTCTGTTTTTCTTTTTTGTTTGGGGAAATTGGTGTGAACATAGAAAAATATTTCCTTTTAAGGGACATGCTTGGAGTATGTGTGTGTTTTCATCCGAAACTTGAGTTGTCTTTGCTTTTCCTTGTGCCTGCCTGTGTCTTTAATTGTCCACCTTCCCCACCCATTCTAGATGGTATGTTCAGGCTTGTGATTTTCCTAATATGATACTTTTCTGATTAAACTTGGGAGGACTTTCCTTGATATTGAAGAAGTACTAGAAAATAATGCCATACCTAGTCTTCTTATATGTCTCGAACTCCCATATCTTTTTAGAGGTTTTCACAAGATTTTTCAGATGGAAATACTGCCAAGCAGCAGAAGCTAAGTTAAAAGGAAGCAAAACTGACTCAGTGATTAGAAATTAGTTGTGCCACTAGGTTATTTTGTATAAATACAAACATTTAATTATCTTATTTTCCTTTTATTCCTTGTCAAAATTAACATGAGGATCTTGACTGTGTCTAAGTACCTCAGTATTGTAATACCTTTTCTTTGCATCAAATCAAGTAGAGCTGGAACCTAATGCCATTAGACCTTTGTACTCAATCTCTGGAGGTCCCTTCCAACCTCTCATGTACTGTGATACTGCAAGTAATAGATCAATGGAACATAAATGCATGAAAACACAGTTTAAAAGGTGTAGTAGAACTTGGAATAATTTGTTGAAATTTTCACTATAAAACAGGCTGCTTGTGCCCCTTCTGAAAACTGAACACAGTATCACAGATGGTAATACATAAGTGTTTAGTAATAATGAGCAGCAAAGAGAACAAACTCTTCTGTGGCTACTCCACTAGATGTCATTGTTTCTGAAAGAATGAAAAGTTCACAACTGCAGAATGTGGCCAAATCAGAGCATGCTTGTGTACACCATTCTTGGAAACAGAATAGACACTACAAATGTTGCATTATGTTTGTGATCATTAAGGAATGAACCCTGAGCTGTGGAAGTCTTTGTGTGCAACTGAGAAATAGTCAAGCATCAGGCCTTAAAACCCCTCATAAAATAAAATCATAGCATAGAGTGGGTTAATCAGTATAGCCAGTTGTCTGTATTGTTAAAAAGTAAATGGAAAGGAGGACAGGGAAGTGAAACCAGACAGACTTCTAACTCCAGTAACTGTGTAAGTAGCTTTAAAAGTCTGGGGTAGGATAGCAGGAATTTACTGCTTTTGCCTTAAAATGTTTGCCTCACAGTCTCATGGATTCATTCAGGATTTATGACCTGGCCTTCTTAACACTTGCTGCTTGATTGCAGTTTGTAGAGTGTGTTCTTATGTACTGTATTTCTGAATTCTTTGCCAGGCCAAAGACAGAATCCAATACTACCAAACGGGCGAGACCTTTGTTTTTCCCTATGACATGGGAAGTAAATGGAAGAACTTCAAGCAAGTGTTTACATGGTCCGGGATTCCTGAGGGAGATGGCTTGGACTGGCCAGTAAGAGATGGCTGTCATCAATACAGTTTGACGGTATTTGTTCTTCAGTCATGTCTCAAGTTAATCCTCACTATCCAGCTGTCTGCTTTCCTTTACCAGTCATGTACCAGCTTTTTAAATAACTGACTAGTAATGCATATACTTAAACAGGAGTTCTGTCAAGTGTTCTCCCGTTTGACAGGCAAAAAAATTGTGCTTTGATGATTGCTTTTAAATGGTTTCAATACCTGAATTAGTCTTCTGTTGAATGCACAAGTCCTCTTAATCTAACCACTGCCTAAATTTCTGTTTATAGATAGAGCAATTGAAGCAGAAAGCAGACAAGCGAGTAAGAAGCGTAAGTATTTGTGAAGCTTGGTCTGAAATTAGTTTCAAATATCAGTACAAATAAATGTAATTGCTGAGACTCTTTCTTTTCTTGATTTTTTTTTTTTTTTGAACTTGACCATTAAAGACTCTGTTTCTGCAATCTCCACTTAATTAAACCTAGTGTTTAGCTTTTTTTGCGTTTGTTCCTGAGTTTCGAGACAGTGAGAAATGTGATAATAAAGATGACTGTGCTTCATTGTTAAGCAGTTTACATTTTAGAGTCCCTTTGACAGCTGTTGCCCGTTATGCTTAGATCTAATGGTATGCTTGAATTGTTTTTTTGGGTATGAAACTGTCAGCAAGGCCACAGCTGCTTACAATAATACATTGCTGTGTTCTCTTCACATCTGTAGGTGCGGTATCGAGCAATAGAAGATTACAGTGGTGTCTGCTGTCCTGTGACTAAAGGCATTAAAACATTCTTCACAACACCATGCACTGAAGAGCCTAGAATTGCACTGAGCAAAGGAGATCTGATTTTAGCCACAAGAGGCTTAAAGTTAGTGGCTCCACACCTTTGTTTGGTTAAAAGAAATGTTGAGATGATTTCTGGTATCTAATTATGTTTTACACTTTCTTCCCCAGGCACTGGATGTATGGTGAGAAGATTCTCAACTCAGCTGCTGATGGTATGAAGCAGTTATTTTCACTTTTTCTGTTGAAAATTAGAAATCCATTTTATAGCTGTCTAGACATATAGACAGTATTTTATGTTCAGTTCTCAAAGTCTATAATGACTGACCTTACTGACGTTAGCTTCTGTTCCCACAAAAAGCACATCCACGGTTTTTACTCTTCACATCTGGTAGACTTGCCAATTTTCCTATACACTAATTCGATCTGTCAGACTGAAAGAGCACTCATGTAGTACCTTATTTAAAGGTGAGTTGGAAGGGGAGTACTTCTTTCTATTCTCAGTTGTTAGAATGTTAAACTCTGAAGAGAGTAATGATGATTTAGTGGTCTGTCTTTAACATACTCAGATTGCCTACCTAAATAACCCATATACTTATAGGACCTAGGATTACTCTTTTGTAGATTTTAAAAAGAAGTAGATGTTGTGTCTTTTGGTCTGAGATCAATTCCAAGGACTTTGATATGCTTTTACCAAGCTAACAACTACAGCTATCAAAATCATTTAAGACTCCTGCTGGTCTGCAGAGAGTCAACATCACAGCTACCTGCACAGAAATATCTACATTATTGAATTTAGCCCTTCTGCTTAGGACTGAGCCAAAACTTTACCTGCCGGAGCATGCATTAGATTCTGTCATCTCTTCCAAACAATTTTCATTCATTGTATGAGAGGCAGCTAACAGTTGCTACATGGAAATTTTCTGTGCTTTTCATGGGAGGTCTCCTTCATGGGCTGGAATTGCTTTGGCAGCTCACTAAGATGAACTCTTTCAGACATCAAACCTAGATGAGTCATTGAAATGATTGTGGTAATAGTTGATATTATGTTGCATATTATGAAAATTAGCAGGAGATACCTGTGCAGTAGTCATTTTATTTTTTTTTTTAAATCAGGTGAAATGTGGTCTGAATGGGCAACTTGGTGTCTACTGAAAGGCTGGATTAGAATTCAAAATAACATTGGCTTTTTGGTGAACTAGGTTCACATTAGGATGAGATTTGTTAGGAATGTATAGCAAAACGTTATAAATAGGCAGGAATAACAAGCTGCACAACAACAAGATGGAAAAATTAATGATTGAGTAGCAACTCTAAGGGAAAAAGAGTGAACACTAATCTTAAAATGAGTCAACCCTTCAAAAAAAAAGGCATAATAGCTTCCCAGATGCATAAAATAGTCTTCCCATCCTACTCAGCGTTGGCAGAGACTCAGCTGAAATACTGCCACAAGTTAAAACAGTTACTGCATCTTGAAGAGGAAGATCAGCTGTAGAGGACTGAGAGGAAAACAATGAGAATAAGCAGAGTACTAAAAAATGTGACGTTCAAGGAAAAGCTGAAAGATGTTTGGAAGTCTGTAGCAGAGAAGGTTGTTTGCTACTTCCTGCATCCCCAATGTGTAGAAAGAACAGTCGAGAACTTGAATTAAAGGCAGAAAAATTCAGATGGAGCATTTGGAAAGATTTTTCTCCTGATAAGGAAAGTAGACAACTAGAAAACTTTGGAGATTTCTGAAGATATTTTAGGCAGTGGGAGAGAATCCGCACATCCTCAGGCAATGATATTAGGAATGACTTAGATATACTACCTTGGAGAAGAAGATAACCTAGGTAACCTCTTGATGTCTATTCCAGTCCTGTGTCTTTCCTCTACAGTAGCTCATGTTGTGTTCCAAGTTAATGTAACTTTTCATCTCTTAAGGTGGAATAAGAGAACGAGGCTGGTTCCCTAGGAAGTGTGTCGAAAAATGCCAATATGACTCTGAAACGGATCAACCAGTGGATGGAGAGAAGAAGAACAGATAGCCTTCTTATTTTTTAAATAAGAGATGGAGTTTTTACTTCAACCACAATCCTTTACTTGAAATTTTCTGTGTATTACTTTAGACTTATGCAATGAATATGTTAGGATGAGGGTTTCTTTTCCTTGCAGCTGAAAGGGTTGGATATGCCTGTGCCATAGTTCCCATACTTTTTTGAACACTTAATAATTGGAGAAGCCATTCAATGGATTGCCTTCAAGATTTGTCTTTATCATCCAAAGACAATTGTCTCTCTTCTCCTGTTTAAATTGCATTCTGAGGGTTCATATTTTAGGTTTTTCCCTCAACCGCATCTAGTCATGATGCGTGCTGCTTATCTTTTGTATTTTACTTTCTCTGAAGCTGCCCTTGAGAACTCTAAAATAAACACTTGATTCAAATTCAAGATAAAATTTGTTACCTGTGGCTTTTAATGATGTGAGTTGTCCACCTCAAATAAATGATACATTCATATTCACTTGTGGATTTAATTTTTCTTGAACCTAAAAGGCACGGGGATACAAACTAAGAAGTAAAGATTTCAGTGTTAGACATCGTTTTTTCAAGGTTAGAAAGACTTCAGCACTTCCTTAAGGATGTTGTGTGCCTTCACTGGTGAAAAGATACATGCAGCTTAATCTGTGCCCTCAGCAACCTGAGCCCCAAGAGATTAAAGTTCTTGATCCATCTTAGACTGAAGCAGTAGTGCCAAGAATGAAAATTTTTGTGAGCCTAGTTGCTACTAAGTGATGAACACTGTTCCATCTTTATTTAGCATCTGGTATCGATTATTAGAAGGAAGACTTTAAAAGGGAGTTGCCTGTACCAGTTGAAGGCTCTCTAAATGTATCCTAAATGCAGGGGTGTTTATTCTCTCATAGTTAGTGTAGTTGCAGGTCACATGTTGAGAGTTTCTGCAAATTACTGTTCAAAACTAACACCTGGTTCACCTCTACCTGCATGCATTGTCTCAGGCAGATGAGCATTTATAGAAATACCTACATCCAGACAATCCAGCATTGCTATTGTATGCTCCTACTCAGACTTTACATCCAGCACAAAGCCAGGTTTTTGTTGCCTCCAGCCTGCTGTGTGTTATTGCTGATTGTGAGCTGTAGCAATGAGGAGTGTTCAGTTTCAGTAGTTTGCAAGCAGGTGCTTTGCCCCCTTTGAAAGCCAAGTGCTTAGATTTTCTAGAAGCAGGCTCCCTTAGAGGTATTTGTCTGTGTCTAATTCCTGGTGTCTTTCCTAGCAAGAGCTGAAAGGCCATAACTTGTCAGGATGTAGCTACTTTGGAATATACAAAATACTCTGCCTCTGTTTGGTGTCTGGAGTCTAGAATCAAAGAATGGTTACAAAAACAAGTTTGTCTTCTAGCTGAGCAAGATGGCAGATAAAGCTCCTTTGTTCCTGCCTTTGAAATGGTGAAATATCTGCAATCTTTATTAGCAGGCAGCAATTAGCAGTGTAATAGGAACAGATTAACAGCAGTAAAGACCACAGTTGGTCATTAGCCATTGGAAGGGGAATTTAAGATGTAATTTAATGTAAGATGTGGTGGGCTTATAAAGAACTGGATATCTTTTAGTGGTTGAGGAGTATATTCAAGTCTATCTCTACTTTGATCTGAGCAGAATGTTGTGCACCAAGATCATACCACAGTGAACTACAGCATGTCCAGGAGCTCTGCTTCAGAAGTGCACTTGCAATCTGAAACAGAATCTTTATGTCTTTTCCTTTTATTTCCACACACCCCCCTCCAGTTTTACATGCTTTCATCTTACTTCCTTGTAGTTGTGCCTTCACTCCTACCTAGTCCCTTTGTAGCACAGGTAATTGGTGCTTCTATTTAGCATTACAGCACCTTCACTCAGCAGCACTTGCCTACAAACAGCCAAAACAAAATGCTTACCTCCTAAAGGCAGCTAGAGGTTCTGCAGCCAGAAAATACAAGTTTTTTTTTCCACTGCTGAAACTATTGTAGCATAAAGTTTAAAGACAAATCATCTATTAGAAACTGATTCTTTGTAATGGTAGTTTTCCTTTCTATCATTCCTTTTCCTATCATCCCATTCTACTTTTTTTTTCTTTTTAATTCCCTAATCCTTGCTTTCTGCTCCAGGAAGACCTTTCTTTATCAAGCAAAAGAGCAGGTATAGACTTGACATAGCTGTTCTGTGTTCTCCAGTGATTAATAGGTTCAGATCCTAGAAAAGCCAAGTCTAAGGGAAGCAAAAAGCAAATGCCTTTTTTCACACAATAATTAGGTCTGTTGAGCTATTTCTTGCTTTTCCCTTGAGGGACAAATTACTCTTTTTACTTAAAATTTTGAGTTTTGCATCCTTTCCATCATCTAAGAGGATTATAGAGATGTAGCCAGAGAGTGTAGAGATGCAACAAGGAAAGCCAAGGCCCTCCTGGAACTGAATCTCACCGGAGGGGTGCAGGAGAACAAGAAGAGTTTTTTTCAAATATATCAATGATAAAAGGAAGAGCAGGGAAAAGGTGGGCCACTGCTGAATGAGAGGGGAGATACAGTAACTGATGATGCAGAGATGGCAGAGTTGCTGAATGCCTTCTTTGCCTCAGTCTCCACTCCTAAGACCAGCCCTCAGGAACCTCAGTCTCTAGAAGCAAGGGAGCAGAACTGGAGAGATGTGGACATTCCACTGGTTAGTCAGGACAGGGTTTGAGATCTCTTATACCATCTGAAGACCCAGAAATCCATGGGCCCTGATGGGGTGCATCCATGAGTGCTGAGAGAGCTGGCTGATAGTGTTGCTGAACCTCTCCATCATCTTTGAAAAGTCATGGAGAACAGAAGAGCTGCCTGATGACTGGAAGAAAGCAAATGTCACTCCAGTCTTCAAAAAAAGGCAAGAAGGAGGACCCAGGCAGCTGCAGACCAGTCAGCCTCACCTCCATCCCTGGCAAGATGATGGAGCAGCTCATCCTGGAGGTCATCTCTAATCACATGGAAGACAAGAAGGTTATCAGGAGTAGCTAACATGGATTTACCAAGGGGAAATCTTGTCTAACTAATCTGACAGCCTTCTATGAAGTTATGACCAAGTGGCTAATGAGGGAAGAGCAGTGGATGTCATATATCTTGACTTCAGTAAAGCTTTTGATACAGTCTCCCATAACATCCTCATAGAAAAGCTCAGGAGATGTGGCATAGATGGTTGGTCAGTGAGGTGGATTGCAAACTGGCTTCACAACAGAGTTCAGAGGGTTGTCATCAATGGCACAGAGTCAACTTGGAGGCCTGTGGCCAGTGGTGTCCCCCAGTGATCAGTACTGGGTCCAGTTTTGTTCAATATCTTAATCAACAACCTGGATGAGGGCACTGAGAATACCCTCAGGAAGTTCTGATGATACAAAACTGGGGGGGGGTTTGGCTGACACCCCTCAGGCTGTGCAGACATCCAGTGTGACCTGGACAGGCTGAGAGCTGGGTGCAGGCAAACCTCATGAAATTTAATAAGGACAAGTGCAGGGTCCTACATCTGGGGAGAAATAACAACAGGCACCAGGACAGGTCAGGGGCTGCCCTGATGGAAAGCAGCTCCACAGAGAAAGACCTTGGAGTGCTGGTGGACAGCAAGTTCTGCATGGAACAACAATGTGCTCTTGTAGCCAGGAGAGCCAATAGGATCCTGGGATGGATCAAGAAAGGTGTGTCCAGCAGGGCTAGGGAAGTTCTTCTACCTCTCTACTCTGCCCTGGTGAGACCACACCTGGAATACTGTGTCCAGTTTTGGGCTCCCCAGTTCAAGAGAGACAGAGAACTGCTGGAGAGAATCCAACAGAGAGCCATGAGGGTGATTAGGGGACTTGAGCATCTCCCCTATGAAGAGAGACTGAGAGTCCTGGGGCTGTTTAGTCTGGAGAAGAGAAGACTGAGAGGGGATCTGATCAATGTCTATAAATATCTGAGGGGTGGGTGTCAAGTGGAGGGGGTCAGGCTCTTTTTGGTGATTCACAGTGATAAGACAAGGAACAATGGGTTCAGACTTGTACATAGAAGATTTCAGCTCAACATGAGGAGAAACTTCTTTACAGTGAGTGTGGCAGAGCACTGGAACAGACTGCCCAGGGGGGAGACTTTCCAAACCTACCTGGATGTGTTCCTGTGCAGACTATCCTAGGTGATCCTGCTCTGGCAGGGGGGTTGGCCCTGGTGATCTCTTGAGATCACTTCCAACCTCTGATCTACTGTGATACTGTGATCTAATAGTAAGTCTAGACTTGTAATGCCATGCTAGCCTACCTCAGGCTCTAGGATGATGAAGAGTACAGGTAACAACATAGTCAACTGAAACCCTGCTCTGCTATTTAAAGGAAAACAAAAAAATTGCCTTTAATGAGGTTCTTAGCAGTTCATATTGTCCTCTGAACCCTTCTTAAGTTGCATGTACAGGAATTGTTTAACAGGAATAGAAAATACACTTAATGAATGGTATGCAAGTCTCTCATGATTTGGAGAGCTGAAATCAGGGCAGAATAATTCCTGATGCAGTATAATTGAGTTGTTTCCAGTCTGCCTTGTGTGAATCATGTCTTTATTACTCATGCTATCTCATTATTCAGCATGTATGCACATCTGTACTGCAGACCAAATGGATGAATTCATAATGGACAGCTACTAGGTGACAGCTTTTCAAAACAACTGGAGAAGACCTGGGTGTTATTTTGGCACCAGTCTTTGTAACATGGGAAAAGCATAGCAGAGAATTGGACTTCACTGTACCTATAGCCACCCTTACCTCAAATCTTTGTTCACCAACAGTGTTTCAAGCCTGCTGTAGCTTTCTCTGGTGCTCAAAAAATAGGCTGGAGTAATATTTGCACCATTTTAATGCAAACATACTTAAAATACTCTGGTTTTCATGTCAGATTGATACTGTAGAAGTAGTTCAAGTGGCAGAAGAGGCACCCAAAAGGCCAGTTTCACACTAATTTACACTTGAATTACTGTGCACAATTTATTGCTTAGTGCCATTACCCATTCAATTTCTTGTGGCAGCTACTAGCAAATGCTACAGACATGAAGTATCTAAAGCATTGCAGTTTGCCACTGTGAGAAGAGACTTAATTGCCATTAAGAGCAAACCAAGTTCAGAGATTAAGGCATTTTCTCTTCTGAAAAGGTCTCTCTATTGCATTAGAAAAAACTGACCTGTACAGTTACTACTTTCTGAGATGTGGCATGGAAAAGTAGCCCTTCACTACTCAGTTCATAAAGAATAGAACTCTAAGCTGCTTGAAGCACTGCATTTGTTACCTGAATGCTGCTTTTTGAAGGACCCACCATGATGCCAGGCTTCAACATCCAAGCATATCTCTGTAGGAAGTTTCAGCTGGTGATACAATAAACAAAGTACTTTCTGGACACTGGCACAGGTGGCATCACAGGATGAAGCCTCATCTGTACAGATCTCAGCTAAAGCAAAGATTAAGCCATCAGTAAGTTTTACTTCACATTGCTTTAAGGAAGCACAGGAAAGATGAGCAGCCTGGTTAGATGCATTTTCAGACTTAAAACCTTTATGGGCTCAGGTTATGACAAGTACAGCAATTGGCTGCAACAGTTCCCTGAAAAAGTATTTGAATCAGTTTTTGTTACTAGTCAAAACTCGAGATGCCTTACATCAAGGGCTGGATCCTTCTTGACCAACAAATCTACTGGTTGCTTTCATTTTGGGATATTTGACCAAAAGTATTAAATACAGAAGGGAACAAAGACTAGCTGTAAGAATCTGGTGCAGACAGAGAATTGGCATGGGAAAGCTACATGTATTTCTCCATCCTTGGTACCATTGCATTGCCTTTTGGACTGACAGCAGACAGATGACTGCAGGGACAGAACTGGAGCAGAAGAACTATCAGCAGTGGCAGCATACACTTACTGAAGATGTTTCCAAAGGTAGAAACAGTACTCATCTTGCCTAAATAGTTCTCTAAAGCAGCAACTTCAGCCCTAGAAAATTGTGTCTGATGCCTTATTTCATGTGATAGGCTGAAGTAAAATCAATTTCTGCTGCTGACTGGCACATACTGCCTTACTGTAAGAAAAGCTGAACAGACAAGCATCACCTGATCTGGCACTGACTTAATTGTCTCGTGGCCTGAGCTATCAATGAGCAGTAACAGCATAGGTTAGGGCTAGGATTAGAGTTTGTGGTTAGGATTACAAATTGGGATTAAGGGTTAGGGGGTTATAGTTAGGAGGTTAGCGTAAAGGTTAGTGTTAGGATCAATTAGGTTAGAGTCATTAATGTTAGGGGCTAAGGTCATTAGGGTTAGTGTGAGGCTTAGGGCTGGGATCAGGGCTTAGAGTTGTGTTCTAACTGTAGCTACCACTAAGGAGGCAGCCGTAAAGCTTGCTGCTGACAGTCATTGCACATAGCTTTTGGGTTGATTGTGCAGTTAGTTTATTGCATCCTCTGTCCTTAGGAATGACAGCTGAACTTTTCCACTTACCAAGTTTAATTTATGTGTGTAGCACTTTTTGACTGCCAGTGTGAGAACATGTGCAAAACCTGATCCAGCACCTCCCGTAATAGACACATTTACAAAGTACACCAATTGATGCCAGACTGCTCTTTGGAATGAAAAACAACCTCTACCGTGTCGTTCAGGGCTGGGAACAGGAACTTCACTTCTGTAGTTGCTGAACATGCAAAGTTCCAATTCATAAGCTCCAACTCCCAGCTGGAGCTGAAATAGGTTACAGCACCCTGAGTGGAAAGTGTTGTTTTCCTGCACTTGGTTTTTGAACTGATGTCCCCCACACACGCTACTACAAAACATGTAACTGCATGAAAGAGTTCAGTTTGATTGCAGATCAATCCACAGAAGGTCAAAATGGAGTTCAGAGGGAAGCAGGAAAACACCATTTGCCTTTGACAGTGAGAAGTGCATGCAGCTGCATTTTAGAGGCTGAGGCTCTTGAGTGTTTTTGCACTTCAGTCAGTCTAAGGAAGATAAAAGTTCTGGCTTTGCCTGGACAGCTGATGCTTAGTCCCACAAGATGTGAACACTGCCAGTTGTCAGTTATGCTATAGCCATCTTCATCTGAAAGTTATTTTTCCCAGGACACCAGAAACAATGTAAAAAGCTCTCCTTTCTCCCCTCCAGTCATGCCTGTGTTCTCCATAGGTCAGGTAGTGGCACAGATTTGTTTGGCTACTCAGGCAGTTTAAATTAACTTGTCCACTTATTCCTGCATACTCGAATAAAGAGCCTCGATCTCCTTCTGGAAGAATTTAGCAAGCTCTGCTCGCTTTGCCTTCAGTGTTGGCGTCAAAAGTCCATTTTCTATAGAGAACATCTCTGTGTGGATGTACAGGTCTTTAACCTATAAAGAGAGAAAAACAAAACCATAGCACATGACACTTACATAATTACTTAGAGGACAAACAACAGTCCTCCCAAGCTTCCCTGAGCTCAGTGCAAGAACTCACTGTCTCAGGAGCTCCAGTAACTAAACTGTTTTCTGCTGCAAGACAAATGCCTTTTGTCTGCATGGCAAGAGGGTAGGCTGGAACTACTGCTTATGGTGAACCTCCACCCCATCTCATGACAATTGCTACTCTTGTCTCATACAGCCACCTGTCTCTTGCTCAAGAGACAGGCAGCCAATCAATGTTTAATGGCCTACTCCAATCAGTTGTCTAGAGCAGCTGTCTAAGGTCCCATCCTGATACAGGCAGTAACAGGAATGAAGGCTTCCCAGTCATTGCAATAGCAAGTCCTTGTGATAGGCAGGATTTGGAACTACTTACTTGTTCAAAGCTTTTAAGGCCAGCCTCTTTCCCTAGTCTGATCATATCTTCTAAAATAGCTTTCTTTATTGCCTAGAAGAAACAGCAGGAGCAGAATGGGTAAAACTGCCATTCCATCATTGCAACTCAAAACCATTGGCCAGTTCAGGTAAGACTGAGATTGGCAAGAATACATGCACATATTTAAGATCTCACATAAAGGCCACTACAAGGTCATGTCTTCTTCTCATTGCAAAAGAAGTAGTGATAGCCCTTGAAACATCAAAAGACATCTGTACTTAGTTCCATTTTTTGCTGTAAGGATGCTTGTCTGACTCACCCAGCATTAAGCCAGTTTAATTTACAAAACGGGTAGAAGAAAAAGCAATGCAAGATTGGACTTCAGAATTAAATTCTGTCTATAACTCATTAAAAACATAAAACCACTCACTGGATTTTTGCAGATATCTTCATAGGAGCCTTTTACTCCCAGTTTTGCTGCAAATTCTGGAAGCGTTTCAGGATCAGGAACCACTATACCTATTAGACAAGACTGAAAACAAGTGGAAGTGGTCATGTTGAGACCAAGACATAAGAAATTACTTTGATTGTCTACATGAACTTACTTGTGAACAGTGTCTGTAACAAGCAACATCTACATCCCCATTCATTTCCACAGTCACTTATCTGAGTTCTGACAGCACTAATGCAGGGTTTTTTTTTGTGTGCTGAACACTCCAGCAATTACTTTTGGTTGGTTTACAGATTGAAGACTAGGCTCTTCCAGCACAGGTGACAGAGGAGTAAAGAAACACCCTTCTTAAGAAAGGCTGAGAGAGCTGAGGTTGTTCAGCCTGGAGAAGACTCCAGGGAGACCTTCCAGCATCCCTTCAAGTACTTAAAGGGGTTCTGTAAGAACACTTTGTTGAAGTTTTTTGTTTGGGTGGGGTTTTTATGATGAAGGTGGTGAAACACTAGAACATGTTGCCCCAAGAGGTGGTAGTTACCTCATCCCTGGAAACATTCAAGGTCAGGCTGAGCAGGGCTCCCAGAAATCTGATCTAGTTCAAGATGTCTCTGCTCATTGCAAGGAGTGTGGATTAGATGATGTTTGAAAGGTCTCTTCCAACCCAAACTAGTCTGCGATTCTGAACTGTACAGAGTGTACCTGACATATTAAGCCCATACAAGTATGTGATTAGCCTCTTTAACCCAGCTTCCAACTTAATGCCAAGATCTCCTTTTCTTCAGTGTCAATTGGAAGACTAAATCTGAAAGGGTATTCCTATAAACACGGCTTTCTCAGGAACAGACTCTTATATATGCATACAAGACTCTTGTATATGCATACATTTGTGATCTTCCAGAACTCCTTGTGTGAGGAATCTTGTAGGATACTCCCTCCCAACATCACTTACCCTCAGGCTTTCCCCATGCACAAAGACCTGGGCTACAGGAACACTTCCAATATAGACATTTTCTATCTTCTCAGGAGCAATGTATTCTCCTTGTGCAAGTTTAAATATATTCTTCTTCCTATCGATGATCTTCAGTGTTCCATTCTAGAAGTTAAAAGGTGGAGGCCATTAGTTTCAAGTCTCTGTCTTGCTTCTATAAGTAGAAGATAATAGGTTTGCTTTTGTTTTATGAAAGTCACATGCTAATCTGGAACTGATCTTGATTCCCCACAGAGAAAAGGGACACTTTGTCTCATTTTCCCAGTTAGCTCAGGACATGATTAGACATCGCCTTTATTCTCCTCTGACAGAAGCCAAGACATCTTGTTGTTCTTTGCTATGGGAGTGACATAGTCTTAACTATTGGCCTAGCAGGTGTTATTTGAGATCCTGTAATCTAACTGATCTTTGGAGTTTTGCCTGGAATTACTTGGTGAATGATAAAACTACTGTGTAAGGCTTTTATCCTAGAATTCACTCCACCAGCTTTTCAGATTACTGTAAACTAGCCAGGGATTCACATCCAAGGGGTGGTTTGTATTAAGCAATTACTCACTGGCAACCATTTCCCTATGTCTCCAGTGTGAAGCCAACCATCTTTATCAATTGCTTCTGCTGTCTTCTCAGGTTCTTTCAAATAACCCTTGAATACATTCGGTCCTTTAATGCAGACCTACAGCAAGCACAGAGCACTTGTTAGTCACCAAGTCTTATGTTTCAGTGTTTCCTGGCACACAGGAGATTGTACCTACCTCGCCTTCATTGTTAGAAGAGAAGTAGTTCATTTCTTCCACATCCTCTAGTTTTACAATATTGCAAACTAGGGGGGATCCAACATGGCCTAAGAGAAAAACAAAAAAACAAACCAACACATACACAAAAGTACAGTTATGTTTTAGGGATTGTGCTAACAGTTGGCCCTATTTTTATGCAAAGCTAGAAAGACTAAGCCTTGAAGTATGATAGGAAAACTTGGGTGCCCCCCACATATGAAAGACTTCAGGGATAGTAGCTACTAATGGCAATTTGTTCACTGCTTTAGCAAGAACCCATATCGATTAAAGGGATCTGACACCAAGAGTCCAAAGAAGTTATTGTAATGCCATTTTAGACACTTAATGCAGGGTAAGTAAAAGCTAGATCCCAATGCTAAGAGGCATTTATTGCTGTACATGGCTGGTGTCATTGATGACCACACTTGCACCCACAGAATTCCCTCATCAACTTTCATATTCATTTACATTTCATCCTCATTATGCTCTGCAGTTATTGTGTTCTCAAAGATGATGACTTGAGCTTGAATTCAGTATACTCAATAATAAAAACATCCTTACTAAAATGAAAGCTAAATCTTCAAGGTCAGGTGGTTCCTTCAGGAAAAGATACTCAAGTATCATGTCTGATATTTTGCTCGTAATTCTAAGTAAAACAAGTTATTTGGGAGCTAAAGCTAGTTTCTTTAAGCCATTTGGGAAGTTCAGTTTGCTCACTTCTGTACAGACACTACTCTTCTGTACACTGGAGCAGGGTCTAAGCCAGCCTATATCACTTTACACAAGAGATTCTCACTTACTTGAGTAAGGCATTTTGACACCTATTAAGCGTACAGATGACTGTTGCTACCAGGAATCCCTTCAAGATTAAGTACCCAGATTTAACTTTCATTGAACTAAAAGTAGTAGAGCCCATAAGCTCAACTTTCTGTTGCCAGCTGGGGGAGAGTTTCCAAGTCTTGGCTACCATACCTGCTGTAAAGTCTCCAGGCATTGAGAAAGTGCATCCAGCTGAGCATTCAGTCTGGCCATAACCTTCAAAGATCTGTATGAGAAAAGATGAATATTCTTTGAACATCAAGTCCTTGGTATGAAAGAGCTCAACTATGCCTGTACCTAAATCATCTTCTTAGGAAGGAAGCCAACACAATCTTAGTCTTTTAGACCCTTTGGTCTTAGTGGTATAACCAGATATTCTTCATGTTTACCTATGCAAACTTTGCTTTGGTCACCTCATTCTCTGAACTCTGTTCTAAAAAGGTACTACATTGGGAGCTCACTGACTGTCAGGAAGAGCCACAAGTTCAGAGGCATCTTCCTGACTTTGCTGCATGTTCCTATTTCTGCTGCTCAATTCCTTTTCCCAGAGCCTACAGGATAGTTTTCTGGTAGTGTACTTTGAAGCCAGCCCTGCAGACTTTTTTTCTGGTTATAGTTGACTCAAATCAAGTGGCCTGTAAAACCCAAAGACTGACAGCAATCTTTCCAGAAACAAGCTGGGCTGAACTACATCTGTGTCACTTGTTTGGGTGTAATGAAAACAGGTATTAGTTTAAGAAAGCAAATAAAAAAACCCCACATCTTACCTGACAGCCTAATGTTGCTCTAAGAAAGGTCAGGACAGAGGGAGATATAGGGGCTGCACCTGTTACCATGATACGCACTTTTCCACCCATTGTTTTCTGCAAGTACAAGAGAAGCCATCAGTTTCTCCACTATTACATTGCTCAGCTTGTTTACACTTGGAGTAACTTACCTGAACTTTTTTGAAGACTAGCTGATCCCAAATGCTGTCATTGCGAATGATGCCCTGTTTTAGTTCAGCTTTCTTCATCATTACAGCCAAGTTTAACACACAGCGTTTCACTGGGGTCTTTGCACCACTTTGGATCTGCAAGACAAGTATCAGTGACTCTGGGCTAAACTCACATCCTGGCCTCCAGTTTGTGTTTTGTCAGGAGGCATCATATCTTCTTTTGATGTTCTAGGGTCTGTCTTTACTACTGCCATGGTTTAGGAGATGAACCAAAAGGCAAAGCTAATTTGCATCATGGCTGACATACCTCAGCCATAGCTGAGGGATAAGGATCCTTCTAGCTTTGCACTTGTTCCATTTGCATTCCAAAAAGTAAACAATTTTTTCATTTCTGAACAGCAACAGACTTAGCCTAGTTATGACTGGATAACAGTCTTCTTATACTCGTTATACTCAGGACTCTTTACATCTTCTCAAAGGATTTTTAAGGAATTCTTCCTGATGAGGAGTAAATTAATTAGGGGTGACGTAGTAATTCAATATTAACTCTCTATGCTTGCTTAGCTAGATGAACAGCTGATTTAGGTAAAATTGCTCACATACCTTGTCATATACTCTATTGAGTAGTCTTGGTACAACTGGAAACACTGTTGGCTTCAAGCTCATCATGTCATCTGTTAGTAACTTGATGTCTCCTTGGAAGAAGCCTACTTTACATCCACAGCTGTAGGCCACAGTCTGAAAATTGACCAGACTAAATTTAGTCAAGGATAATTCCTAGCTTCATTATTTGTCTGTTGAAAGCAGCATGATTCCCAGTGTCAGGAAAGATCTTGTGTGAATAAGTTTTGAGGAAGTACCAATGGATACTCAGATGCAGAGGTCTGTACATACCTGTACAACTCTCTCAAACATGTGAGCCAAGGGAAGGTAGGAGATGATGACATCTAAACTTGTAATCTCAATTGTGTTCTAGAAAGGGAAGAAAGAGAATTATCTTAGCACTGTTTATGCCTGAGTTACTCTTAAGTAGAAAGTCAATAAAGTTTGGATCAACCTGAGTACTTTGAATTGCTTCAGTCATTTGAAGTGTCTATTTCAGGCCTATCCATCACCTCTCCAAAATTTGCAGCTGCAACTGAGCCATGCTGGATCAAGATTAGATTAGCAAGACTTGCAATAGGGTAGATCAGTGCTCTTGGCATTTGGGACTCTGACTCATTCTAGAATAACTTCTGCACACAAGTCCTTCCTCAATGTTAAACTGAATTTCTTGCAATACTATTGTCCCATTGACATGTAGGTATGTTGGGAAGTTTGCTGGGGGTGACTGTTTTGCAGAAGATGCCCACATTACAGCTAGTTTCATGACTCAGTGACAGCCTAGAGATCACCATTAGAAGTAGCTTACCTCTGTGAGTCTAAGGACAGCAGCAGCATTTGAAACAATGTTTTCATGTGTCAGCATGGCTCCTTTAGGGTTACCTTTGGAGAGACCAAGCAAAATCAGACGTGGCTCTGACTGCTGCTTCTGTCAGTTTCTGTGTCTTGTTTGGTTCAGTTTGAACTATCTTGGTATTATGCTCAGTTATAGCATGCATTATCTTAAGAGATGACATATGTGCCTCATCCTGAGCTTTTTCAGCTATGAATGTTATATAAATGAAATGTCTACTGAAACAGCAGAGTAATTAGGAACAGCATAGAGAATGCTGCAACAAGATGTTTCTCTAGCCCCTGTGCATAAGAGCACAGACAGTTATACAACTATTCTTTAAGACACTATTTTTCATAGGGTAAGATAACATGAATTTGGCTATTCTTCCTCCCAGCTCTAAGCTTTGTCTTAGAGTACTTGACTTGTAGTGACAATGTCCCAAGGAAATCTGCAAGAGTGGCTTGGCACTGTTCTAATTTACTACTTTCCTTCTGTGGTGGTTTTTGGGTGTTTTGGTTTCTAGTTTGGTTTTTGTGGGTGTTTTTTTTGTGTGTGTGTGTGTGTGTTTTGTGTGGTTGGTTTTTTGGTGTTGGAAAGCTATTCTTTCCTGCACAGGGGGACTGTTTTAGTGTCTAAGTATCACTACATATTCTCTTACCTGTGGTTCCACTGGTAAAACACACAACACTAAGATCTCCAGGTTTAGGAGGCTAGGGAGAAAAAGCCACATAAGGTCATGAGTAAGAATTATGTTACTTATTAGTATTTACATAAGCTTCCTAAAGTGGAATGAACCATGAATTCCAGGTGGAAACAGAAAGACAAGATGAAAAAAATCCTGCCAGCCTCTTCTACTAGCAGCCATGGCAAGAGGTGTTTTCAGAGACTAGTTCCGCAAGTTTATAATTGTTTCACAAAAATACTTACAACTGGTTCTCTGATGTTGTTTTTTCCCAGCTCCTGTATTAGAGAGAGAATACATGTTAAAGACATGCAACAATCAATAGGTAATTGCATTACAAATGCAACACTTGTGTTTATGTTGCCTTTTGATGCTCTCTCTCATTCAGAGAGAGATGTCAGTCTTCCTGAATTTAATACATACAGGGTTGGAAAAGCTGACTCCTGTGGTTATGGTAAGTAAGGCTCTGAGTGTGTGGAAAGCAATCAGAACTACTTAAGGAATGTGAAATATTCATCTTATTTGATGTAGGACACATCTCTTTTACTTTACATTTGTGCACCATATTGGGAAGATTAAGCCTAGTATTGGATTGTCAAAACAGCGACTAACTTGCAGTTACGCTTTCAGTTAGACTCAACTGTCAACTTTGAAGCCTGATAAATCCTGTTAGAACTACACAATGAATTAAGCTAAGGAAATCTTCAGTTTAATTCATACTAACTGTCCACAACACATGGGGACAACTTTAGTCAGTGGTTTGAACTCTGCAATGTCACTTGGCTAAATATATCAAGTATCAAAATGACTGCTCAACAAGATCTCAGGTACAGGTATGACAACTGGATAATGCTTACATTAAAGTGTCATTGTTGCCAGAGAAGGTCCAGATGTCTAACTGGCAAGGTATTCCTCTGCAAAATCAAGCAGAAGCTTTAGTCACCTACCTCAACCTCCTGCAGTGCTATAATTTCAACTCCCACTTTAGTTCCTCTGTCCTTGAGCTCTTTATCAAAAAGATCCATGAGAATTATAATCTTCAGACTTGGGGTCTTTTGTTGCTCACAGTTCTCAAGCAAGATCTTTGCCTTCTCAGGCTTGTCAGAGATCACTATGCTTATGTCAGCTACAGAAAAGAAATAACATTTCAGAAGTCTGTTTAGAAGACATGAGGCTAGTGAGTGACAGCTCAGTAGCACAGACTTATAGAACATACCATTGGTTTGTTCTAAAGCCATTTGCAGTTGTTCATGTAGATTTAGTGGCTGGCTTACAGTGCTAAGAAGGTTCCTCCTACCATGACCAAATGATTCTACAGCTAGAATCTCAAGTTTGGGCAAAGTAAGGGCAAATGCTAATGAACTGAAGCCAAATATCTTCAGTCAAAATCAAGATTAGCATTTAAACTTTTACTGTTGTTCTAAAGATCACACAGAATCAACCAGGTTGGAAGAGACCTCCAAGATCATCAAGTCCAACCAATCACCTAACCCTAACTAATCAACTAGACCATGGCACTAAGACCCTCATCCAGGCTTTTCTTAAACACCTCCAGGGACATGGACTGTACCACCTCCCTGGGCAGCCCATTCCAATGGAAGTGAAGAACTTCTTTCTAAGATCAAGCCTAAAGTTCCCCCTGCGCCGCTTGAGACTGTGTCCTCTTGTTCTGTTGCTGGTTGCCTGGGAGCTCATAATGGTCTTCATTCATTGTTTAGATTCAGTCATCTTCCTTAAATCTAAAGAAATTTAGACCTGTTTGAAAGAGTTCGCTAAAATGGAGTTAATTCCTCAGCATCCCAGCATGTGCAAGAAAGCTCTATGCAATTATGAAATCATTTCCCATTAAGTCAGCAGAGGAATTGGATTTGCCTGAACAAGCTGGTTTCCCATTAGCCTCGTAATTCACAGCTGTGTAGTCCCAAGGCAAGACCTGTTTGCAAGGCTGACCAGAATAACGGTTGAAGTGTATTGCTTGGCAAATCTTCTTTATGGGTTGGAGGGTTGTGATAGCAGTGGGCATTTCCCTCCCCCCAACCCATACCTCCTGTAAGACTGGAGGAAGTTTGAAGCTATTAAAGCTTTCTCAAAATCTTCTTCCATGATGGCAGATTAATGTTGCTTCTGTAGAGCAACAGGCTCTAACCACATAGATTAAAGAGATTAGGCATAAGTCTCTTTATGAGGCATAGGGTTGGACAAGACAACCTCTAGATGCCCCTTCCAACTGATACCACTCTGTAATATCTTTACCCCTCCCCTCCTTCACTCTTTACAGCCTACAACTTTAAATCAGAGACACACAGCTAGTCTTAAATTGCAATGCATGTCTGTATTGTCTGACTGTTTGGCAGTGTGGGAGTTCAAGATTGCAAAATGTCAGATAGCAAAGAGCAAAGAGCTGGCCACTCTGATTTCAGTATGGTCCACAGGATCTAGCAAGTCTTCAGTGGACTTGCCTTCAAGACACTAGGAAGCATGAGAAGCCCACTGGCTTCTTCTACATATGTCCTCAGCAAAAGAACTTAATTTATAGGAGTTGTCTATAAAAGTGGAAGAGCAGTAAGGTTCAAGCTACTCTGACTTTTACATCAAACTCCTGTGAATTTCAGGCTACTCTAAACAAAGCTTCTTAGAGAAAGCATTATGAAATAGTATAAGTCAATATTTACCTTGGTTAACAATATGCACAATGGCATCTTGCCCCAGAGTGTCATAGAGTGGAACAGCAACCATTGAGTAAGTGTAGCAGGCATACTCTGAAATGATCCACTGAAGAGAGAAAACAGTGCATCTCACAAGACAGGATTACCTATAGATGTCACAGAACTTGACTAGCCCAGGTACACATTAGCAGTGGGGGGTGTGTAAGGAGCATGTCCTTGAGATTGTTAGAGTAGTGAGGGGTCAAGATCGTCGTATTACGTGAAAGGCATAGTATGTGCATAGTCAATAGTCAGTAACAAGTGATCTGGAATGGGAAAAGCCAATTGTGATTGTTCCTCATGTGGCCCTAAGCTATTTAAATACTGACCCTCTCTCTCTCCCCAGGGTGCCAGAACGTTCAATTTGTTGCTTACCTCTGGCCTATTCTGAGCAAAAATGCCAATAAAGTGGTTTGGTGATGGTTTGCATCCTTTTTGCAGCAGCCCTGATCCCAGGTATTGAGCTCTGTCCAAAACCTGCAAGATAGTTTTCCCTCATTTGAGCACCACAAGACAGTATCTGAGAGTAAGTCATCCATCCTGTACAATACTCACCTGTTTATATGTCAGCCACTGATAAGGTTGCTTGGGTTTTCTGTAGCCTAAACAGTTGCCATTTCCTAATGGAAGAGTTGAGAAAAGCCATTGTAAAGCTCAGTACTGAAGTTGCATGGCACTTCAATGCAATACTTTGGGAAGTATTTTCAGCCTGGCATCCAGCTAACTGCATGGAATGTGGAAGTGCAGTGTCTATAGTTAAGCACTCTGTCCAAGCCAAGACTGTACAGCTGTTGACTTAAATCCTTAAAAGCAATACTTCAAAAGTTTTCCCATTTCACAACTCATGCGAGATTGAAATACCCTGCAAACTGTCACATGTTTCCATACATGGGACCCCTGAAGTCACATATACACAAATGTAAGCTGGCAGTAATTTTACACTGCAATGCAATGCACACAAGAAAAAGCAGAGATGTTTCTCTCCAACTCTGACGATTATATCCACTCATTCGTCACTGCTTTACCATCTTTAGCTTCTGATGTTTTTTGCTGCCCAGTCTGCCAAGTAAGACTATTTCTACATCAGTGGAGGGGAAATAAATATAGCCACTTGTCACCCCACAAAAGGCTAGGAAAACTTTTGTTAGGCGAGAGGAAACGTGAAAGAGCTTGAAATAATTCAATTTACTTGTGACAGGCAAGTACTAACTATGAGATGCAAAGCTTACCAGAAACATGCAGTCCTCTTTGGAAAACTTCATACAACGTTTTAGCATCTTCAAAGTAATAAGAAACCAGGTTATTATCTGTCAAGAGTGCACTTCTTCTGGCTCCTCTCTAGGAACAGGGCATGAAAGAGTGCAGAACAGATGCAATGTTCTTTGTTCCTCAACCACTCTCCCAGCAATCCCCTTTGAAGCAGTTCAGTAGCACTGAATTGTTAGGGAAATTTCATTTTCCCTCCTGATTTTAGTCTACTCAGTCATATAGAGATGAATTTTCTAGGTAGCCTAAATTAATACTGAATTAGAGGTTATTACAGAGACCTTGACTAAGACTGAGTACTACCACTTGCCTATTTACATGAAGTGTAGCACCAGCCTCAAAACTGATGCAAAGCATTTAAAATACTGAAGGAATTCAGTGATGTCCAAGGCCATCTAGTAAAAATCCCACCTAACCCTGTTGCCAAGAGCTGCTGTTTGTTGCTCTTAGTGTCTTAAGACGTCCCTTTTCCCAATACTGCTGTTCAGTTATACACTGGTGAGAGAAGATTATGTATATCAGAAGAGTTTCCATTGATACCCAGAATCAGAATAGATCAGTATTCAGATTAAGCACAAAATTAGTCCATGCCCCCAAGCAGAGTAAGCATTACCTCAATTCCTACTGACTGCTTGTTCAAGTCAACAGGAGGCAAAACAGGTTTTGGCCTGCTTATCACCCACAGGATGATGCCAGCTCCAAATGCTATAAGACTAATCAATGCTGGTGTTGGGAGCGGTGAGAACAAGACTTGAAGTATCCAGATCATTGTGCTGGATCAGTGGAGCCAGAGCTGAATCTGAAACAAACCAGAGGTTTAGTAGATATGAGCTAGAAACACTCACTACCTATAAGCCATGGTTAGTTAAGTAGTTTGTTAAGCAATACTATAAATCATTTCAGCAGTTTGACCCTAAAGAGTCCTGGTACAATAATGAAGTTTGTTTATGCAATGCTTTAAGACTCTTAAGAGATCTCAAGTCACTTGCCCCCATTAATCTTAATCCATGCTGCATCCACCTCCACAAAAATCTGAGGCTTGATGAAGTCACACAAGGGACAGATGTAAATTCTTGCTATTCAGGAATTGAAATCTGCCTAGAGACAAGCAAGACATAATTCCCCACATTAAGTATAACCAAAAAGTGCCAACAATTTGGTGATCTGAGTAGTGGAAGTAAGAAAACTCCTCAATATAATAGCCATCCAATTGGAGGGGCTGTTGCTAAGACAGTAGGGAAATCACTAAATCACATATTTGTTACAACTACATATATCAGTCTGCAGGACAAGCAGTATCTTCAGCAGCAGCAGCTCTTACTGGAAAGCAGTGTTTATGCAGGAAAATATTTCAGACAGTGAAATGATATTTAGCATGAGATACAGCACAAGTCAAAACCATGAAAGTCACTTTCTACTAGGAAGTTGTGACCTGGGAGTCAGCGTCTGCTGCGGAAGTCTAGCTGGGAAATACAGAAGCAGTTCTGTTGCTTGCATCCTTCAGAGTGTCTTCCTTCAAGGGCAAGGAAGCAAAAACTGAGAATGCAGGATTTCTTACGAGAGATGGAGATATCTACCTCAGCCTCCTGCCTTAGAAAGAAGTACTTCAATCTCTAAAATGTTCTGGTATGTTTAAAATTGAATGACAAAGACAAATCTAGTCCAGGTGACTGTTCTTCATCTTAATCAACTCAGCTCTCACCAACATATCTTTGGTAGTATGTAAATAGCTGTGCAGGACATGACACATCACACTTGGCAAAGTGAATAACCACAGCCTTTGAATTTCCTTCATACACAACCAAGTGAACCCAGTTAGTACACAGTATGCCAGCTAGCAACAAACTAAATCCCTGTATAAGAATAGCAGGTGTTCTGGAGCAATGGGCTCTAGTTATCCTTTAAGTAAAATTTCAAGACAGTTGAAGGTATTTTCCAAACAGTCAGTAAATTCAGCCAGGTCTCAAAGTCAGAATTCAGGCCTCTGATCCCAGACCAACCAGAATTAGATTGCCTGCATCTGGTTTACAGATTTATAGTTTTCATCTTCCAGTGGCTGTGATAATCAGCAATCCTACCATGTTCTCTGGTGAGAAAAGGCGTGCCTTGCCCACTCAACATTGAGGTAAGAAAGGGTACCTCAGAAAGGGTCTTCAAGTGCAGGCTGCCTAAAGCATGTCACCAATATAATCTAAAAAGTACCAACTCCCTAGACCTCTTTTCTACTCTAGGCCTTAGTCACCACGTGCCCTTCACACTCCTGACCTTGTGTTCATGTATGAAGAGTCCAACAGAATTGTCCTACAGCAAGGCAGGCAGGAACTGCCCTTGGCACTCTGCACTGACTGACAGTTCTAGTCACTGGGGAGGGCCAAACCTGTTCTTTCTGCAGCAGTAGATAAATCACTGAAAATCTTTCCATCAGAGTATTCTTGTCTCCTCACTGACTCACATGCAAGGCAGCTCTTGCCAAGACATCTAGGAAAACTGAACATCAGGCCATGGAGGATAACGATGCTTGGAGCAGAGAACTCAAAGTCCAGAGAGAACACCCAGTCAAGTTGAGAAAAGCCTGAAAATTATTAAATGCAGCAAAGCTTTTGCCTTCAGATTCTGAATCAATTCCACAAGTCTCTTGCACAGAGAGAAAGAGAATGTAGATAGTAATCTAATCCCAATGCAATTTAACCAGCATCTATAGCTAGTCAAGAACCATTTTCAGTTAAGCCAAACAGGTTTTTAATTTGAAGAAAGACCTCTTAACAAGTTATCTCTGAAACCTGAAAATGTTAATTTGCTTTTTGTTGATGTGCTTGTTTTTAAAATACCTGTCTTCATTAGCCTGCTTACAGCACTAAATGAGACCCTACATGTGAAAGTCAAAACCTAACATCCCTTAATGCTACAGAAGCTCATGTTGTGTCAAAAGAAAACCACAGACACCCAGATCTTGTTTGCAATATACAGGAAGATGGTTTTTGTAGCTGAAATACTATTTTCAACTCCTCTGCTTTATCTACAGAATAGTCATAGTGTTTTGCTTTTACTTTCCAGCATAGGGTGTGTTATTCAAGCTGTGGAAAGAGGCTGTCAGCAAATTTGTCTCAGTTCCCAGCATTAGGACAGCCATTTCATAGAATCACAGAATGCTTAAAGCTTCTACTGCAACTCTTTGTCAAATCCCAAGTCGTTGCTAGCTAATCATCTTTGGTATCCTCCAGCAGCCACTTAAGTGGCTCAGAGCAGAGAGGACAGGGGTCTGTACTTGACAATTTTCTACCCATGGGAAGAGAAAAGCTCTACCTTAGATCTGTCCCATGGAGCAACTACAAACAGAGCTTAACCCATATCCAAATGTCCTATACACACAGAATACCTGATCTACATCACCTGAGTGAAAACTCAGCTCAGCACAAGACAAAGCCACAACATTTTAAACAGACAGTAGTTCATGCTGTGGGGCAAATCTGAGCACCAGCTGCTTTTTTACACATGTAAGGGGCAAGGACAGAATGCCAGAAACCCCTGAGTTTTGAAGGACTCAGCTCCCTGTGAGCAGAAAAATACAAAATGCTCAGGATGTCACAAGCAACCTGTTGGGCCTCTTGTGCGATAGGATGCTGGACATTTAAAGTGTGCTTATGTTGGCTGCCCTGACCAATGGTCAAGAATAAGAATAAGGTACACTAGGCTTCAGAGTGCAAAGGCTTAGTTTTTATCAGAAGAAATTACAGTGATACCATTTACAACCTTTAGTTCAGGAGTACATGTCCTCTTTTCTACTGTACCCCTTTCTTCCCTCAACCTCTAGAGAGATTAATTCACTAGCTAAGAGTGAAACAGTTACTCCGTATTTTCTCCAAGTTCAGATATTCTCTCCACCAGAGACTGAGCTTTGTACTACCAAGCACCTATGTATGAAGAAAGAAATCAGTGTTAACTCCATCACAGAATTCTTTACAGACAGCAAAACAAACTCTCATACTTGCACAATTTCAGAAGCAATGCTCATGCAATACCTGGGAGAATGCTTTCTTAAATGATATTCTTTGTCTGAAGTTCAGAGTTTGCATATACTTTTGAGGTGATGATGAGAACTTACTAATGCAGATCAGTATGCTAACACTGACTCTTTCCAAGTAGCAAGAGTGGAGTGCAACCAACCATACTGGGTTCATTAATTAGTTAACCACCAGCAGCTCACTCTTCACGTTTGCTTACACAGTGCAGCTCTTCCCTGGTGTCCTGCAGATGTGAGCCACTATGCCAGTTCTTACTCCTCTGGAGCATTATATCCCATCTTCCTCCAGTAGCAGCGAGGAGAAACCTTGTGTTCTGCAGGGTTTAGGAACATCTAACTTTTAGCATCCAGAGAGAAGCTGAAGTGCAAAAGCTCAGCTGCTGAATAGCAACACATAAAAACCACAAAGCAAAATCCACAGTAACTTGCACTAAGCCCAAGATACACTTTATAGTTAGGCTTTGCTTTCAGAGTACCTCTTATGAGAGTCAAACAGTGCAAGTACCCTTTGATCTTGGCTGAGAAGCACTCTGCTAGAGGGTGGGAAAGAATGAGACCTTAGTAACTTACTTTCAGGAAGCGTAGTGCCCTGTGGTTTTAGCCTGTACCTTACAGGCTGTTTCTGGGCCTTGCTCATGAAGCCTGCTGAACTTGAGCTTCCAGTCTACTTGAAACAGAAAAGCCTTTTTTAATGAAGAATTTTACTATGTCTGACATTACTGCCCTCCACTGAGAGGGCAATGACACCATGACACTACTTAGGATTGCAAGTCCTAAATCAAAATGCTAAGCTTGACTATATTTTTTATATAACGTTGTCCCCTGGACAACTACCTACTCACAAAGATAGAATGTGTTCAAGCAGCCCTTTAAAGTTCTGAAATGTTGTTAAAATAGTCAGTACTATGGGCGCTGTTTATCCTATTAGATAATACAGGATCACATTCTTGCAAAAGATGCATTCATCAGCATTGTGTTAACAGGAAATTACCTCTAGAAACACAACCAGCATGATTTAAAGGGCTAGAACTAAAGCTCAACTTGAAAATTCAGATATAACTCTTTTAGAAAGCCACACAGAAGAAAACATAGTATTAAAAATTTATATATAAATATTAATGCCTTTTATCACTATCTATTATTATAGATAACTTTGAAGAGCAAAGAGCAAACATATCTGAACTTAACTCAGCCTAAGGTTAACATCTAACTGATAGCCAGCTACCAAGAGATTTCCTAGCAGATTCCTGAAAAACTCATTATCTTGAACCTTGCAGCTAGTCCCTGCACTTGCACATAGGTATAGCATTGCCTGTGGGAACAAAAACAAGAGAGACCATTAACAATAAGATGAATTAAAGCAGAACTTCACTATTTATACAAGAAAAATCTCAGAGCCAATATAGAGATGAGAACCAAACAAAAGAGTTTGAAATTCCTACCATTTGGAAGATGGAATGAGAACCTTTTTTTTTTTTTTTTTTCCTCTCAAGTAGAAGGGAGGCTTACCAGCACAATGTTAACACCTAAAAAGCTGTGCTAAAAACCACAGCTACTTCCCTCTTCCTGGTTTAAATAAATCATCAAGCACAAAAGCATGCTGGGAGCGTGTACGTGGGTGGAACTTTCATGGGGAACTGAAGTGGTTAGGAAGAGAAAAAGAAAATTAAAAAAAAAAAAGAAAATAAAGTGCCTTGGAGGAAGTTGTTGAGGTTTTTTTGTTTGCTGATGAAGAGTGCTTGAAGCTTGCACATTTCTGAAGAGCTAGGTGAAAAGTAGATCAAAGTCTTTTGAAATCATAATTGTCATTGATTATTTACAATCTATTTGCTGTTTTTCTCTGTGCATAAACTGTGCTCACAACACTAGCGATTTTCTCTCTAGAGGTGTGTGGGCATTAAGCTGAGCAGAGCATTGTAGCCTGTAATACCCACAAAATGCTTTGAGTAGGGTTTTGATAACCTGCTTGCTATGGGCTAGATCCCTGTTTCTGCTGCTGGTTTTAGTTTGTTTAGTTTTGATGGGGTTTGAGGGGTTTTTGTTCTGTTATTTTCATTTTGGCTTGGTTTGGGGATTTTATTGTTGTTGGGTTTGGGTTTTTTTTGTTTTTGTTTTGGGCATTTGGTTGGTTGGGTTTGGTTTTCTTGTTCCTCCCCTAAAAGCTACCTAGTTCTTTCAGCTGTGATATAGATTTTTCTATATGGAATTATTTGCACAAGGTAACAGGAAACCATGTTTCAAACTTCAGTTTTGTTTCCTGCTATGACGGGGATTTTCTTCATGGCTTTACTGTTGGTATTTCTTTGCTTAAAGGCATATAGCTGCTGCAGTTTCTCTTTTTCTCACTGACATATAATACAACAGGATTTTTGCTGCAGGTTTGGAGGGATGGGAGGACAGTAGCTTCACCTATCCATTTTCTTTAGTGCCTTGGGCCTCAGATCTTGGAATTGTTTTCCCACATAACATTTTGCCCATCTGAAAGTTTCCCTATGCTTCATGATTTCAGAATAATCTGCTTATTTAGACTAATTATAGCTGTGATGGAATAACATAGCATGAACATGCATCCAGAAGACAACCTATCCTGGACCTTGTGTTGATCAATTAAAAAAAAAAAGCCTTTAATAATTGCAGATATGTTTTTATTGCTGCTATAACCTTTATGCTATTCAAGTAAAGCTCATTTACACTGTAATTATGGTATTACTTAGCAATGCAGATATGCCTTTAGGGAAACTGAGGCTGGACTCACTGACTTTGCTGTAAGCATTACATGAAGATAAAAAAGAAATAGTTTCATACCCATTAGGGAATTAAAATGAGCAGTAGGTAGAGAATGTATATGTGGAGTTCAAGTTGATGTCCTTTCTGTTGTCACTGTCATAAAAAGGTACTGCATGAAACTCCTCTTCCTTTGGCTTTGCCTACCCAGACCTGTTCCTGTGGCTGTGAGCTTCAGCATTAATAATGCCAGTACAGGTGCACCAATGTTTAGAGAAAGGCAGTGCCCCTTACAGAGAAGTGAAAGAAGGCCAGGCTCCCAGCCAGCCAGCTCCAATATCACCTTCTTTGAGTGACTCTCAGAGGATTTTCTCTTTTCAGATATCTAGCCTTAGGCTGCTATTTTTCCAGGAGGAAGAGAAAAAGCAGTAAATTTGCCCTGTCTCTGATCACCTGTTGAGTAGCAATGCTTTGTGTCTCAGATGCATTGACTTTGGCTGCAGGTGTGAAAGAACATGCCCAGAGCACTGTCCTTACTGGCCTGCCAGAAGCCCAGCATGTGATGTGAAGGTCCCTGGACTGATAAGGTTACTCTCTATTGCCTGGATCTCTCTGTTGCCTCAGTGGATCTCACAACTCCAACATAAATTGCCTCGAAAAGCCTTGATGAGGGTAGCTTCTCCTTAATGAGAGGTTCTGTTTAACATTCATAAATTAGAACACAGCTGATGCTCTTTCCCCAATACACATAAAAAGCAATATGCAAATTTTGAGGCTTTTAGTTTTGGATAACACCTCAATGATCTGAATAAACTCCAGATTTTTGAGGCACGGATTCATTTGTTGCTAGTAATTCTCTGCAAGAAAATAGAGCAGTCATGAATTACTCAACCTTTGCTAATTTTGGTGCATGCATATAAAATGTACACCTGCACCTTTCATACCTGTTAGGGAATTAAGATGAGCAGTAGGTAGAGCATGTGTATACAGAGTTCAAGTTGTGTCCTTTCTGTTATCACTGTCACAAAAGGCTTGCATAAAGGACGGAAAAGATGAGCTTTTATAACAAACCTATGATACTGGCACAACATGATCTTTTCCTATGCAAAGATGCCAAAATAGCCCATCTACCTATTGCAAATAGCAGAGGATATAAATAAATGAAGAGGAAGCACTGGCTCAGTGTACAGTTTTCTCTGTTGTCACTTAAAGATTTGGATCTAAATTTTGTGAGTCAGTGGGAAGCGTGGGCTTACTTTATTTGAAGAATTTTTGAAATCCAGCTTGTTGTCTTAATGCTAGGATAATAATAATAATAATAATTCTTTATTGCTCTGCTGCACTTGTCAAGGGCAACCTTCTGGCTTTTGTAAACCACAGTAACTGCACATAAATAATCTTGGAGCATAAGTGGGTTCCTCAGAGAAAGTAGTATGGGCAGGAGGATGGGTTTAGGACTTGGAAGAGCAGCATGCCTTTTTCCATTTCTCTTGTAGCTTGATTTCTGGTTAATCTTTGTCTCTGATATCCTCTCCATTGTTACAGCTGCAGCTCTGTGTACAAGCAAGAGTTTGGAGAAGACTCCACCTCTGTTATTACACCACACACTTGTACTACACCACACACTTATACCAAGAGAACAGCAGCAGTCTGGTGTGCCATACTTTAAGACCTGTACTTTTAAAACATTAGAAAAGGCATTCTAGCCAGTTTCTGTGTTCTTAGTTAGGGATTAAGGTTCTATTGTAGTAAATGAGCTTGTGGGTATCAATGATTTAGCATACAAGTTTTTTACTCACCAGATTTCGAAACCTGTCTCTGATGTTGTAGAATCAAATGAGTCTTCTATTTCTCGAACTCTGTTTTAAACATGAGTCTGAATGGGAGCCTGGCACTAGTACTCTGTATCTTTAAATAAATGTAACTAAAACCTTATGATAAGAAAATGGCTTCAGGCTGGACGGTAGTCAGGTTTCAAGATCTAGCCAGTCTATAACAACAGGGAGTGTTCAGGTGGTTGCTGTCACTCAGGCTGTGATTTCTCTGTATGCCACCCTTGAGCCCAGACTTGCTTTTTTAATAATGTGCAGCCAGTTACACATCTGTTGCCTTTAACAGCCCCTAAGTGTGAGGTGAAGGGTGCCCTGGATCCAGGCATTGCAGGGAATGAAAGCTGTTGTCCCACTTGTAGTGCCTCTCTGCAGGAGCAGGAAGCTGAGCACTTTGGAAACAGGCTCTGATCAGGAGACATTTGCTTACCTTCCTTCAGCACCGCGGGAGGCTGGGGGGGGCTGGCACAGCTTCCTTCCCTTGCTGCTTTACAATTCCAAGTGGATGTTCAAGGGTTGGTGCTTCCTCGGTGCCTGTGGCAGGACTAAGCCCAGAATCATCAGTGTGTGGCTTTAATAAAGAGGCAACACTGCACCCAGGTAACCTTTGAACCTGCATTGCAACAGGTTCAAAGGTTAAAAAAAAAAAAAAATCCTGATCAAATATAAAGAGCAATTTTGTCTGGTTAGAAATGTTAAACATACAGCTCTTGCACAACAGCTTTAGAACAGCACACTGTGAAAGCCAACCCCAGCCCTGTGAAAGCTGCACACTAGGGGTTTTAATAGGACTCTCATTTACTCTCAGCATGCGTGGGGCACTGAGTAAGTCTGGTGCCACTGAGAAAAGGTACCTGTTGGATTGCACTTTGAGCAAGCAAACACATTCTGTTAGTTTTTTGCCTACTGCTTTGTGTAGGGGCCTCTCCTTAATCATGTCTGACTGCTGAGGCATGGGTTTCCTTTGCAGCTGAAGTGGTCTGTGAAGTTGCCTGCTCCTTTATGGTGGAAGCAATCAATGAACTTAGGGTATATGGGAGGCTGGTTATCTTACCATAGTGCACCTCTTTGGAAGGTGTGCAAAGGGTATTGTGCATGCTGGACTGTCATGTAGGATATGTCTGCTTCATCAGAGATTTCTTGTGTTAAGTGGCTGATTCATCTTTGCCTTCATCTGTGTAATGAGAGTAACAGAGCTGCAGCGCTTAACACTTCTGGAGAAAGGCTCAGCTGTGAGGTGAGATATGCAGGCTAGGCTGGAAGGTGGAGCTTCTTGGCTTCACTGCCAAAGGCTGTGGATCTGATCTTTGGAAGAAGCTCGCTTCTCATAATCCAAGAGATAAGGCTAAATAGCAAAGTCCTTTCAGCACTCAGTACTGTCAGGACTGGTCAAGATCATGAAGCTTTTGTTGATCCAGACCTAGTTTGACTGGTGCTGAAATTTGACTCCTGTATGATTGGGGATGCATTAAGAAAAGTGTGACCAGCAGGCGAGAGAAGTTCTCTCTCCCTAGTGAGGTCACATCTGGAGTGTTGTGTCCAGTTCTGTGCTCCCCAGTTCAAGAAAGACAGGAAACTGCTGATGAGAGTCTAACAGCAGGCTACAAAGATGATTAGGAGACTGGAGTATCCCTCTTACAATGAGAGGCTTGAAGACCTGGGGCGGTTTAACCTGGAGAAGACTGAGAGTATCTTATCAACACTTATAAATACCTAGAGTGGGTGTCAAGAGAATGTCAGTGGTGCCCAGTGATAGGACAAGGGACAGTGGGCACAAACTAGAACACAGGAAGTTCCACTTAAGCACAAGGAAAAAATTCTTTCCCATGAGGGTCACAGAGCACTGGGCAGGCTTCCCAGAGAGGTCATAGAGCCTCCTTCTCTGGAGACATTCAAAATGCATCTGGATGTGCTCCTGTGCAACCTGATCTAGGCAAACCTGCTCTGGCAGGGAGGTTGGACTAGATGATCCCCAGAGGTCCCTTCCAAGCCCTAGCATTCAATGATGGTTTTTGAAGAATAGAACAATATTAACACTTTTCACTTAATTATTCTTGATTGGGCTGGGGGAAGCTGCCTGTATCATGGATAAAAGTGGAAGCAACTGTGCAACACTAATTATCATCCTAGACTTTCTGATTGCAATCTCCTTAAAGATTTTAAGAAAGTATTAGTCTGAGAAGGATGAAAGAAAATGAGTAAGAGAGTTCTAAACTTGGTGCAAAGAGACAATATTATTGTGCAAGTGTCTTGGCTTCAGTCTGTGATGCCTGTTGCATGTGGGAAACCAAGCAGCTGATTTAATGCTGTTATGAGGTATGCATTAGATATGAATAATTAGTAGTTGGGCAGATCCCCATTCAGAGTAAGCAAATATTGCTTCACTGCCTCAAAAGAGATAAAATGACTGACAACATCTGTGGGATTGATTCCCAGATGCATCTTAGAGACCAGTGTGGGGAGGAAGCATAGCATAGTCATTTGAGGAGGGAACAAATCTAATTACCCAAGCTACCTCTATGTGTAAAGCTGTAACTGCTTTTCCTTCTCCACTGTTTCTCCCTGATACATGAAGTGCATGTCTTTTTATCTCTTTTGAAGAGTAAATTAATCCATGTTGTGGTGTTTTGTCTCCTATACAGTTGCTGCCCAGTAAATGAAGGCCATTGATTCGTTCATCATTTAAAAATATTCTGAGTCCTAAGCAACTCTGAGCAGTGAGCTGTCAGTGCACACTTGCAGCCCAGAAAGCCAATAGTATCCTGGGCTGCAGCAAGAGAAGCGTAGCCAGCAGGTCAAGGGAGGTGATTCTCTCCCTCTACTCCACTCTGGTGAGATCCCACCTGGAGTTCTGCATCCAGTTCTGGAGCCCCTGTTACAAGAAAGATATGCCCATGCTGAAATGTGTCCAGAGAAGGGCCACGAGGATGACCAGGGGGTTGGAGCCCCCTCTCCTATGGAGACAAACTGAGAGAGCTGGGGCTATTCAGACTGGAGAGGAGAAGGCTCTGAGTAGACCTTATTGTGGCCATCCAGTATCTTAAGGGAGCCTACAAGAAAGCTGGGGAGGGATTTTTCAGGATGTCATGTAGTGATAGGACTGGGGGGAATGGAGCAAAATTAGAAGTGGGTAGATTCAGATTGGATGTTAGGAAGAAGTTCTTCCCCATGAGGCTGGTGAGACACTGGAAGAGGTTGCCCAGAGAGGTGGTAGAAGCCTCATCCCTGGAGGTTTTTAAGGCCAGGCTGGTTGGGGCTCTGAGCAACCTGATCTAGTGTGAGGTGTCCCTGCCCATAGCAGGGAGGTGGGAACTAGATGATCCTGAGGTACCTTCCAGCCCTGACAATTCTATGATCTGTGTGTCAGGTAGGTTGGGCTCTTGGTCAAAAGTCTTACTGAATTGCTAATGGTGGATAATCCTTTTTCAGCTTATTTTGAAAGAGGGTGTGAGAAAGCATGTTCACAAGCCCTAGAAGACACATGGGCTTATGTTCTCTAGTGCAGGCTTGTCTGTGTCCATTATCTGTGTTCCTTGTTGTTTCTGAATGAGTGATGCTGCAGTTTGTGATCTCAGTGACCGAAGCACATGAGCAATGACATAGAATAGACCAGGTCAGCTGTGGAAACATAACCTGTGTCACAGTGCTGAAAAAGGGGAGCTCAAGTCAAACCTACTCACATAGCTGGGGTTTTTTTGTTTGTTTTGTTTTGTTGGGGTTTTTTTGTTTGTTTGGGTTTTTTTGGAGGTTTTTTGGTTTATGGGGTTTTTCATAAAATTTGAAAAAAAAAATGCTTTCAGTTAATGAGAATGCTGGCAATTTCCCCCCTTGAGACTAAAGTATGAAGAAAACAAATGACAAATGATATGAAGAATTCTCTGTAGGCTAGCAGGGGCTCTATGAATGGTATCAAGCTAGAGATTTTTAAAATTTCTGATCAGGTCATGGCTCAAAATAATTTTTCAAAGTACGAATTTTTGATAGAATTGTCTCTATGCATGTGGGTTTTAAGTGTCTGATAATCCAAATTGTCTTTTGCTAGTTTTCATATATAGAAAGCTCAATAGTTTGCCTTCCCTGTTTAGCTGATTTTTCCTGTGCTTATCTGAGTTAATACCAGTCACATTAATACTTCTTTCAAATATCATACGAGCAATGTAATTATTTGCCCTGTGTGTAATGTACTTGATGTTTGAATGATTAAGAATATGCACCAAAAGAGAGCAAAAGAAACTGGAATGAGTGTTCCTTCCAGCTTCCTTGCTTGCAGCAGGATTCACACAGGCATGTTTTAAATGCCTGACAGTGGATGTAAAACTGTGGGATATCCCTGAATGCTGATCGAAAATGATTCTTGCTGAGGTTGTGTAATTGGTTGAAGCTGTGAAGAGTGGAGCTAAAGGTCATTCCTACACAAAGCTGGAGTTTAGTCACTTCTAGGTAACACATAAGAAACCCTTTTTTTTTTTTTATTGGTCTTGTGAAATTACTCAGATGCAATAGGTTATTGAGTGATAAACGTGAAACAAACCCTAACCCTTCAGCCTAAATAGTTGCCCTGACAGTAGTAATGTTTGGTGCCAGTGTAGTTAAAGTGTTTGAATATTTGCAGGTGATCTGTAATGCCCAGACTTATTTTTAGGCTGGTATGGCTTCTGCATAAAACTGAAGGATCTGACTGAATTTGCTACTTCCAAGGTACTATTGACAACCTTGCATTCACCTCTCTTCATGAGTGGTGTGTCCCAGTAAGTGTTTATGGTTTTAAAACCAGATGAAACAGACTTTTAATATAACTGTATGTTAAATATGCACATATATGAACTGGCACCAGTCACCTTGCAAGAAATAAAAGCATCTGATATATGTCTTCATTTCCTGACTCTAAGCATAACAACTGACAGATAATTCTATTGGCTTTGACTGGAAATTATGCAATACTGTGGATTTGCATTGGTCTATTTGGGATCAGAATTTGTCCCTGAAAGACTAGTTCTTCTGAGCTCCAACATAAAAAAAAAACGTTTGGCATTGAGTTCATATCTTCCATCTGATAAGAATCATAGATGAAAACTTAATGAAGCTATCTCTACATTGTCTTCAACAAAGTAAAACCATTCTTATCTCAAGAGCACTGAACTCCTGATATTGCATGCTAGCTCTGGAGACCATCCAGAACACTTGCTGCATGGCTGTGACAGCAAGGCACTAATGAAAGTCTGCAGACAGGTTGTTTCCTCCTCTAAAGGTCAATGACATAGTGGAGCCTGTTCACATGGAATGGACAGGCACATTCACAGAATCACAGAATCAATAAGATTGGAAAAGGCCTCAAGGATCATCAAGTCCAGCCTGTCACCCAAGACCTCATGACTACTAAACCATGTCACCAAGTGCCACGTCCAACCCCTACTTGAAATCCTCCAGGGTTGGTGACTCCACCACCTCCCTGGGCAGCACATTCCAATGTCTAACAACTCTCTCCATGAAGAACTTTCTCCTCACCTCGAGCCTAAACTTCCCTTGGCTCAGCTTGAGACTGTAATGGATACAATGAGCATGGATGACAATGGATACAAACGAGCATGGATCCACCTTACAGCAACTCATTAAGATTTCACAGTGTTTAACTCCTGATAAAAATGAAAACTGCCTTCCAAAGTTGAGGAGCTGCTGATGTTTTGAAGCTCAACACAGTTTTGCTGCATCCACGCAGCATCAACTCCAGACTTTCAAAACCAATCCTGAAACATGAGCTGAGAACTGAAGCTTCTGAATCAGTATTTTCATCATTTGGCTTTGTTATTTTGCTTACACATTTAGCTAAAGGTTTTGCTATACTTAACCTCCCCTACTGCCAGGATGAAATGTGGGCAAGAGCATAGCAGTTTACAAAGAAAGACTTTAACTATTGACCATTGAATCTGGAAGTGAAAAACCTGAGCAAGTCTTTCTCAGTGACTTTAGACTTTGGATCTAATAAAAGAGCAAAGAAGCTAATGTTCACAGTGAGCAATATCTGATGTGTAATATTTAGATGAGGAAAGTTTAAAGACCACTTGAATTGCTTCTGTTATCACAGTGCTGTAATTTGCTTAGGTGGCTAAACTTTTGTTGAAACAACCAAGTTCCAGTTATAATATAGATAGCCATGAAGATTGTAGATGAACAAGAGAGCCATGAGATTTCTTTTTTTTTTAAGATACAGCATTTGTGATGATGCAGCAGTAAATGCGTTGGTTTGCTAAGATGTCTGTTACAGTCCTTCATGTGTTGTGTTTTGAGTTCAGCTCTTGTTCTGAAATTCTGAGGAGCCCTGATTTGAGTTTCATCTCTGATTTAGAAGCTCTATACTGTAGTGGCTCTTTCCTCATTTGGGACTAGAGATAATTGATGTTGATTAGGTGCCACTACAAACCAATACATCTGTAATACCAGCCTTTAAAACACAGCAGATCTGATTATATACTGTTACTGGAACAATGCAGAATGCCTATAATGTTCTGAAAACTTTTCTTTCTACCTGTGCTTCAGTTCAACCCTTGACTGAGTCAGTTTTGTCCCAAGTAAAGGCCAGGCTGAGTATAAGTGTGGCCTTTGTAAGATGCATAGATTTTAAAGGCTAAAGAATGATGCTGTCTAATGAGTACTGGAATGGTCTTTAATTTCCAAAGTGATTGTATGTCTTTCTGTAGCAATCTGTGGGAACAGGCTACTGGAGCTAATATTTAGAAGGCTTTTTTCATCATCATAGTGCAAGATCACAAAAAGAGACATTGCTTTAAACTCTGGCTTTACAGAATCACAGAATCAGTCAAACAGTTTGGAAGAGACCTCCAAGATCATTAAGTCCAACCAATCGTCCAACCCTATCTAATCAACTAGACCATGGCACTAAGTGCCTCATTCAGTCTCTTCTTAAACACCTCCAGGGATGTCAACCCTACCACCTCCCTGGGCAGCCCATTCCAATGGGCAATCTCTCTTTCTGTGAAGAACTTCTTTCTAAGATCAAGCCTAAACTTCCCCCTGCACAGCTTGAGACTGTGTCCTCTTGTTCTGGTGCTGGTTGCCTGGGAGAAGAGACCAAACACACCTGGCTACAACCACCCTTCAGGTAGTTGTAGACAGCAGTAAGGTCTCCCCTGAGCCTCCTCTTCTCCATTAAATTGTGTCTCTCTTGTTGAAGTTGCTTATTACTGATGAAGGCACTTGTGTTTCAGTGCCTTAAAGTAGGTTCAGAATGTAAGGACTATGTTTGTTTGAGGTTTTTCAGTAGCACCTGAAGCTTTCAGAGGGGTTGTGCAGATAAAATGTCAACTTTTTGCCAGCTGAATCTCCTGAACTTGAAAAAAATGGTTGTATATTCCAGTTCAAGGAAATACACAGAGAAAGAAGGTAGTGATATTCAAATTCAGTCAATTAGTATTTCCTGTGGCTAGGTTATAACCCCTGGGTCATGTTTAGAAAGGGTTTGGAATGAGGTGAGTAAATGACTTTGCCTACCTGATTAATCAGTGTATGATGTACAGGTGTGTAACATGCTCCACAGCACAGCTATGGCATTTACACTGCAGTCACTGCAACAGACTTACAAACGGGATGAATGAAATGGGCTTTGCTTTAGCTACAGTAAGTGTCATTCTCAAAAGGCGCTTAAGCCTGTGGTAAGTCATGAAAATCACTGACCAAACTTGGCATGGTGAGCACTTAAGTAAAGACATATTACTTGAATTTCCATTGTGTTCAGTGGGGCTTCTCCTGTGCTTCAAGCTAGCATGTTTCCCAGATTTAAGTTGCTATAGCTAGAGAGAGGTCTCTCCAATAAATATGTTATAAGAATGGGGATTTTGCTTGGGTTATGATGGCACCATACGTATATGCCAGTGTAGGGTATAGCTGATGCTGGCTTGGCTAGGAGGTACATTAGAGGATCTCAACTTGCAGCTCATCTTGCAATGATTCTTATAGCAAATGAATTCAAGACAAAATGCAATCACAAATTTCTACACCTTTATGACCTTGTGGTTTGAATTGCAACCACCTAATTAGTTTTGATTGGTAACAGTAATAGATCTTATCCAAAAACCCACTGAGATGGCTATTGATACACTGCTAAGTTACCTCAAGACCTGTGTCTCAGCCCCAAATGATTTGGAGAGTACCTACTGCTCATGCTGCAAGCACTACTGAGAAGATTTTAGGCCATAGATGGGGCAGATGACTGTGTTTTGTCAGAGCCTAGTCAGGCCAAGCCCAGACAGGTTACTTGGATTACCTCTGTTTTGGAGCACATGGAGTATTTCATGTCAAGAAGATAAATTGAGACTTGGTCACTACATCAGTAAACCATACTGGATTTTTTCCCCCCTTGTCTAATAAAGAATATGCAGGTTTGAAACTGTTAAAAAGGAAGCAGGAGTGGGGTGGGGGTGTGGGGGGGGAAGTACTGAATAAAGAGAGTGCAAGAGAATAGAAAATATTCATGCTGGCCATGAACATATAAGCAGCCTGTTCTGCCTTGAGAGTTTCATTACTTTTGTCACCTGTGGTATTTGTGAAGGTCAAAGAAAATTGGGCAGAAAAAAAACCTTGGAGCAGCCATTGGTAGCCCCTTTCTGCAGGACACTACTGGTACCTTGAGCAACACACAGGGCAGCAGTTTCCATTTACTGCATCTCCTGGATCTTTTGCTGGTATCTGAGGTTGTTTACCTAGATTGCTGGAGGATTTGGAACTTCTTCAACTGTTCTGGTTGCATTCAGTTTCAAAGCAAATTAAACCACTCATCTTCCATAAAATGCATGTTGTGTCTCTTGGTGAGTTGAGCAGAGGAGTATGTCCAGTACTTCACAAGGTTGCATACGTTCATTTAGTTCTTACTGGAGAACCAAGGGAAATATTTGAAAAGCAAAGAAACAAATAAACAAAAAAAGCCCAAGCAAATAAACCATAACTAAGATTGCCTTCATTCTCCCCCCATCACCTGCCAGACTTTTCTGTCCAGGAAGAGAATTTCTACCTTGCCTGTATTACACATGATGCAACTTCTGGCTGAGATGGAGAGAGATGAACATTAACACTGAGGCAATCTCACACTCCACTGCTAGTGGTACTTGCTTCACCTCTCAATTACTGTTACACTGCATCTCATATACCCATTTGTTTTCTTTCCAACTCAAGTGTGATAAACAGTACATGACAAGCTGTAAAATCTGACCTGCCCTGAGTTGCAATATATATTGAGCCCAAACTCAGGGTGCCATTGAAACAATTAAACCAGAATGCCCTGATTAATTAATTTCTTTTTTTTAAATTAAAGTCTGATGACAGACAAAGGAGTTGGAGCCAGTAGAATAAAAAGAGGAATAAGACAGAAGTGCAGTGCCTGAAGCTCAGGAGTAATACCACTTGGTGACAGCAACCAAGACTTGGTGGTCTCCATGTGCTTTTCAAGACCAAAGAATGGCTCCTGTCTGTTACAGAGATGCAGTAGCCTTTTCTCTGATGAACCTTGCCAGTGCCTTGGCTAATGGGCCAGACACCTTCAAGCTTGTTGTGGTGTTTCAAGCAGGTTGGAGTGCTTCCTACCCACATGGTAGCAAGAAGCTGGGCTTAGCTATCCAGATTGACATCAACACTGATGTCAATCTGAAATTAGTGTTGATGTCAACCTGGATAGGTAAGGGAACTCTACCCTGGCTTTTTTTATGCTGATTCTTTGCAATGCCAAGAAGTCTCTTAATGCCTTCACCTGCCATGTTTGGCAGGAGAATGTTTCAGGCCTTTTGCACCAGATTGTTCAAAAGAAGCAGAGGTGGAGTATGTATTTCTATGGTATGCTCTTGTTTTTTTTTTTTTTTTCCTCCAGTCCTTTGACTCTGAGGTTCTTTCATTTGAAAATAGTGCTTGGACCGACATCTTCCCAATTTCAGTGGGACCTGCTGGCTTGGGAGAAGCTTTTGTCCAATATTTAGCTCAGCCTTGCATCTGTCGTCTTTGGTAAAATCCATTTTGACTGCTGCTGTCCAACAGATGAAAAAATACTGTGCTCCTTTTCCAGACTTTTCTGGGTAGAGAGTTGGAGGAAGAGTATTGCTCTTAGCAGGAGGCCAGGAGGATTTTATCAAGTATTTTTTTCTCCTCTGACATGTTTCTTCTGCCTCTGAACTCATAGGTTATTGCAGTGCAAACATCTCAAAGACTTTCTCCCTCAGTAAAACATATTGAAATTCTAGTGTCCCTCCAGTCATCTTGCTGGTAGTTGCTAAAATGACATGAGACTGTGACAGCAAGCTGGGAAGTCTGAGGTGGGGAGGAGGTTGAAAATTGCTGCTTCTGTGTTTTTAGTGTTAGCTAACATAGTGTTAACACAGTGCTCCTGTGACTTCTCATCTGCTTGTGGATTGCTTTGTGCCTGAGCCAGATCTTGAAGCATGATTTTTGTGCTATGATGTTGGTATTTTCTGTTAGGAAGTGGGGGAAAAGAGGGCTTGTTTGTCTGTGCATTGTAACAAATGAGAGAAAGGAAAGCATGGAACAGCAAACCCAGGCAAGTAGTGCTCTTCAGCTGTACTGAGCTCCTGAGCCCTCCGTGGTTGCTTCCAAAGGCTTTTTGCTCTATCATTTGCTTTTACGAGGAGCTGATTTCTGCAGCCCATGCTGTTTCCTCAAAGTAAATTCTAGAAGATCTCAGTGTTAGAGTTGGTTGAGAAGGGGTTTTCTTCTGCCTCTAGCAGTTTCAGAATGCTGATTCATCTCTATTTTGTTCTGAGGATGTTTCAAACCTTTAAAAGCAAGAGTACAATTTTAGCAGAACAGAACTGCACTATTTTTCCCTGAAATTCTGTAGCACATTGTCTTGGCATTTTGTAGCTGGGCTTGTCTGTTTTGCAGGATGATGCATGATTTGCCACAGTTGATACAAATCTGAGAAATACTTTAAGTAGTCAGAAGCAGGCTGTGTCTTCAGCCCCAGTCTTGTACATCCTGGGATGGCACTTCAGGTACAAGCTCATGTTGTCTTGTGTACATTTTAAACTTGAAGCAGCTCCTTCATCAAGGACTGCAGTGTGCACTGCCAAAATTAATCTCTATACCATGGGATGATATGTCCTTTCAAGCCATTTGGTGCTCCTTTTCTCTGGAACACAGCCTGCTCCTTTCTTAATCTTTCACATAGAACACCTGCCATAGTATGGTTTGCCCCAAGACTGCACTTTGAGCTGCTCTGACTGTCTGTAGCTTTAAATGAATTCTCTCTGACTGCAATCACAGTGTTTTGACTCACTCTGTAGCAATCCAAAGAAGGTGCTTCCTGGGAGACGTATACCACAGGAAAGCAAATGATGACAAAATATTCCTGCAATACCACATCTCTGCTTAAAACTTTCCTTGAGGCAATTAGGGCATCCAAGCAGGGCACATGTCTATATCACATGTGGAGTCTGTGCCTTTGATTGTAGGAACATGCACTCTACAAATGCAAGTCAGCATCATCAGTGAGAAATGGATCACTAATTATGAGTATTTGGCAGATAATTCTAAGCAGTGTCTGGTCCACATGCTGTGTTTCCTCTCCCAAAAAAGAATTGTCACGTGGTAACACCGTTTGTCTCCGCTTCTGGGTGCTGAGATCCTAAGTTTACTCATGTTTCAGCTCATGGTGTGGAGCACAAGTCATTGCAAGACTTCCTTCTGGTATGCCATACTTCATTTTCAACACCCACATATTGTTGTAATACCTTTGTCATAAGTAATATCGTCAGTTATTTCAGAATTAGAATAATGCATCCATATCCCAGCTTGTTGACCAAATGTAAGGAGAGGGTCTCATATTCAAAGGTGGAGCAGGAGGTAAGGTAAAAAGTGTTTGACTTCAGCCTCCCAACAAAGCTGGAGGAGAACTCAGAGCTCTAGGGATTCTGCCAAGTGCTGGAAACAAGTCTTTCTTTACTTTCCTTATCCTCTATTTCATTAAAAAATCATGCACACTAGTGGTTTAAAAATATTTTTTGTGGGGTTTTTTGCAAGAAGACACATTAGGAAACACTTCTGTAACACCCAGTTACGTTTCATCTCATTTACATTCTCTTTATCTTCAAATTTTGCAATCCATGTTTATTTAAAAAAAAAAATAGCAACACCAAACCAAAACCAAAGCTAAACTAACATAAGGAAAAAACCAAACAACCCCAGACCTATGATGTTTGGCTGGGGAGTAGTATCCAGGCAGTATAGTTGATGGTTTCACTTCTGTGTAGCCACTGGTGCAGTTTATATTCCTTAGTGCTACTTCATTGTTGTTGCTGGGATCTCCTTTCTTGTCTTGTGGGTTGCAGTGACATTTGCTTTCTTCCAGTCTTGCAGTCCAAATGCTCTTCAAAAATACATACCAGTATACATTGATTCATTATGTCACAGGTTTCCATGGATAAAATAGTTGTCATAAGAGTTAGGAACTTAGAATTTCCTCTTTTCTCTTCTCCATCCCCTTTCTTTTCCCCCATCTCCAGCACCAAAGGACAAGTGTACAAAGCAAATGATGGGATAGTAGCTGTTAGTCAAGAGTGGTATGTGGAACTAGATATTCTGGAGAAGATACTCTTCATACACAAGACCATAAAACTCCCTTAGCATCTTTAGTGAGCTTGCTACTAAAGACTAAAACATGCATTATAATCACAGGAGAGAGCAGAAGAGATCAACCATATCACTGAAGTCTTAATTCTGTGGCAATTAAATTGTTAGCATCAGCTGAGCACCTTTGCCCACCAGGTGGACAAAAGAAGCAACATTTAGTTTAAAATTTAGGATTTTTTTTTTCCCTTCAGCTACTCACCTCTTCCAGCAGAATATCACTTGTTGTTCCTGTAGACTCCTTAGCCCTGTTGTTAGCTTCTCACTCTTTGGTATTCAATCTGCTTACTCAACCATCTTTTATAGTGTGACAGCTACACCCTCACGTAATAACAACAACTTGTTTGCATGCAGCGCACTCACCGATTTACCCTGCCTACTCACAAGCTTACAAACCTGAAGACACTGCTTTAATGGAACACTGCCTACCAACTGGTGTTCTAGTCTGTTAGTGGTATCTTTTGTGACATTACAAGATCACCTCAAACAGGGTTTCAAGGATCTATAGAAAATGGCACAGATTTGCTAGAGACCTATAATGTAAAGAAAATTTTCAGTCTGAAATGTTTGGTTTTTTTTTTTTTTCCCACTAAGCTGCAATGATTTGGGAAGAGATTTTTTTCGGTGAAGCCACTTTTCCATATGCTTTGCAGACACTGAAACTGATCTAGTGGAGCTTCAGTGCCCAGAGTTAAAATACAGTTTAAAATTGAAGAGCTAAGTAACCTTTTGATCCAGAGAGCCCTTGTGATTGTTGGTTGCAGTCACCTTAAGACAACACATTTAAAGGAATGCCTATTTCTGCTGGAGGCTGGGGGAGGTTCCCCTCTATTCTTCTCCAGTTTGCTCAGCCTGAATCTTTAACAGTTGTCTGTTACAGCAGAGATTTAACAAAGTGTGAGCTGTGGTTCTATGCTCTTAGAGATCTTGCTGTAGTGTTTTAATGAGCCTTGCTACTAAGCCTAGACAGAGGATGTCCAAGAGCAGCTAAGGCAGCTGTTCCTGATCCTATCTACCTTGCTGGGCTTCTGCTCAGGTTTCAGACAGTAATATGCAGTTCTCTGTGCTGTCACAGGGTTGGTGCAAACAGCATGGCATGCTTCTCTGTAACAGTGATTAGCTTTCATCTTGCAACATTTTTGTCTTCTTGATGACTTCTTTTTTTTTTTTTTTCCTTTCATTTCCCTAAGACAAATGATTTTTTTTTTTAAATTTTTTAATCATAGGCTATTTTAGGGCAAAACTTCTTCATCCCCTTGGAATTACTGGCTATAAATCTTGGTACAGAGACATATAATAGGAAATTATTGATCTGTTGCTGGTTGTATAAGAGTTACTTAGGTAACACATAATCCCACATGTTTGTCCTCCATTTTTAATCTCTGTCATCTGTTACATCCTCTAACGATCCTGCAAGCTCTTCAGTTTCAATGTGGTCCCTTCTGGTGTGAATGTCAAGCCAAAAACATCTAAATGTCATCTTTGATCTAAGTATTCAAATAGTATGAAGAACAGCAGTGTTTTGATAGAGGAAATTAAACATGTATGGATTAAAGATCTGGGAAAAAAACCCAAACCTATAACAATAGACATTTCTAGAGCCTAACAGATGCTGAAATTTTGAATATTCCAGATCAAGCAGTACCACACATACAGAAGTCCCCCAAATTTTGGGCACCAAACTCTTGAAGAACTTAACTGAAGAGTTAGGGAGATAGCTGGATCAATGGATTTACTCTAGCTAGGAATTTGCCCTGTAAAAGACAAAATCACAGCTTTTGTGATTTAGGCCAGGTTTGGTAAATTTTCAGCTGTATGGCAACTGTATAAGATAATCACCTAGGAGTTCTCTTGGAAATTGATTATGATAGTATGAAGTATGGAAACTATTGAAATCTGTGGTGGACCAATATTGAAGCCCCAAAAGATCTATGAGATAAAATGCAGAACCCAATGGCAATTGTGATTAATGAAGACTACAGAACAATTTAGAGTGGCACTACAGAATAACATTTGCCTTGTATTTTCTGACACAAAATAAAAGGCCATCTTTATGTCACTACTTTGTTTGGCCTTCTGACTGAAATATCTCTGTGTTTGGGTTTGATCAGACAGCAAAGCTGGCAAATGTCCTTCTCTGACATTTCTGTCAAAATTGTGTCCCTTGTCCCTCTAAAGTGACTAGCAGAAGTGCTTTACTAACATCTTCTGGCTGGACCTCAGTTGCATTACTTGGAAGCTCACCTGGAGTTGCTGTGGAGAATTAAGCAGATGAATTATGGATCTCTGTGAAAGAGCAGACCAGTCAATGTCATCATTGCTGCTAAGCTGAGATACAGCACAAAAATGCAACCCTTCATCAGGAAAATGTCAAGTATCTACCATCTGCTGATAGAAGTTTCAGTTTAAATATAGTTTTCCTTTGTCTGTCAAATCTCTTGGTGGTATTCTTGCAAAGTCTCGGTATCCATTAAAGGAGCAAAACCAAGTACAAATCAGCTTGGTTTATCAGAATTTCACTCAGTTTTCCTATTCTGGGAAAGTAAGACAGTGCTGTGCATTACACACCTTTCTTACCTGTACAGTGTTTGTCTTTTATACTATGGAATATAAAAATAAGATAGTGTTGATTAGCTGTGATTGTTTCCTTAGTGCATCTCCAGCTTTTGGCAGTAAAGGAATACATCCAGTTTGTTATGGTTCCTATTCAAGTGTTCCATAAGCACTTGGTCAAAGATTGTCAGTTTTTGATGATCTATGTGGATGCCAAAGACTAGCTTTTCCAAAACCCTCTGTCCTTATTGTTTAAAGAATGATTTGCATTTCTTAATAGCTCTTGCATAGACTGTCTGAGGCAGACATTGCTCCTCGCATAGAGTGTCTGAGGCAGACATTGCTCCTCTCTGTACTAAAATACCGACCAGGTACCAGTCTCTTAGTGCATTTTGAAAACTGCTATTGTGACTAACACCACAACCATCCTCTTTGCAATTTGTTTTATGGACTTCATTACGTTGCACACTTAGTAGTGTGGCACAAGTGGGAACACTCAGCAAGGATTACTGTGTGCTGAACACCGTAGCACAAATGGCATCTCCATCCACAATGACAGGTAGCTTAAACCCACCGTTTATCCACAGGAAGCAAAATTCTAAATCTAAGTGGATATCTGATCCAGCTGTTGGGCTCTTTCTAGTTAAGTATCTCTACTCAGAAGCATTTTATTGCAGTCTGCATCCAGGCTCTGCAGGAATCTGCTATATGCAGTTTTTGAAAGCTCTGATCACTGGAGATGTCTCTTATCCAAACTCATTATTATGTCATCTTTGAAATGCAGATATATTATCTTCTGTCATGTTACCTTAGAAAGGCATATAATTCTATATTGCAGCAATAGAGAGCCCAAGCAGAGGCCATTGAGTCTAGCTGTGTAAATTATACACAAATAACTGATCTTTTGACAGAGGTCTTGCTGGCGCTGTACTTGACCCCAAGACCATACTGATAGCATGTACTGCTTACTCCTTTGCTTGGTGCTTCCTAACTGTGCAGGAGGACTTTGCTCTGCTTACTGTAGCATTTTACTCTTATGTGGAGGGAGGGGAGGAGAAAAGTGTTCACATATGAAACTAGAATATAATAAATTGACCTGTGTCACTCCCACACATGACCTTAGCTGACTGCATCATTCAGTACTTGAGCAGTGCAAATCAGAACGGTGACTTTCTGTCCTTTCTGAAGTGTTCAAAAAGTGACAAAAATATGTCAAAGCAGAAGATCACAAAGAAGGTAGAAAATTGTCCTCCTCCACCTGTCAGACTGTTTAGAGCCAGGCCAGAATTATTCACTGGAAGAAGAGCAGGCAGAAACTGCATCTTAGTAATTTCCACTGTGGTGGGGGTTTGTGGTTTGAAAGGTAGGTGATGCTAGAGTTGGGCTTGTGAAGAGTGTTGGGTGAGGTGTGCCTACCTGCCAGCTTGCTGATTGCCTGAGTGGAACAGGAACAGAACCTGCACTAGCCCTCCTGGGCTTTTCCATGACTCACTTGTTTGTGTAGGGCTTAAACCATGCCTGTTTATCAGCATCAGTTAATGACTGATGTAATGAGGTGGTCTCCCCATTCTGCATTCTCCAGACACTGATGTAACAGAAATAAAGCTACCAGGAGGAAAAAACAAACAAACAAACAGTGTTTTAATGAGTATTTTACAGGTTTTTAGTAAAATATTTCTTTCTGAAAATTGGTCTTACTCCACAAAAGGAGAGAGAGAAGGTGAGAGGACAAATAAAGCTTTTTCTTGGTCTTCTCATGGATGTCTTGTTTGCTGATGTTTCTGTGCTGGTTTAGGTTGCTAATTACCATCACTCAAGGAAATGCTTTTCACTGGCATTTTGCTAGCACTTGATAGATTTGGTTTCATATTCTGGAAGACATAATTTTTCTGCACAGCAGATAGAAGCCTCTGGCTGGCACTCCTCTGGCACAAAAAGCAATCCCTTCTTGTATTACCTCCAGGCAGTTTACTTTCAGGACGATTAACGGGTAAAATATTGGTGTCATTTCCAGCTGCCACAAAGTGCTTCATTTGCTATCACCACAACATCTTTAACCGATCATCAGGCAACTGATAGCAAGCAACACATTTACAGCCCAGTGGGCTTTCCAGGGACATGTCTGTGGTTATATTCTGTATATAAGCATTTGCTGTGTGATGATAAATTCAATTGGCATAATATGAGTACTGATCAGTAGCTCTGCTCTGTGACAAATTGGAAGGGAAATGACTGTGTCTGCTTCTTCACTTCCCCTTCACCCTTGCAATTACTGTTTTAATCTGCAAGTCTTCAGATGTCAGTCAGTTCTGCTAGAAGTTAAACAGATCTGCTAAATGGGAAACTTGTGTGTGAAACAGTTTGAAGGTCAGCAGCAATGGAGTAAGTCTGGCTTAAGTTCTTTATTATGTACTTGTTGATCGGTAGGAGAAAATCAGCAAAAAAACTAGTGAGTTAGAGTTCTCACAACTTAGCAGTGAGCTGACCTTAATTTCTAGCCTTTTCTAGGGGATTAACTGGATTAAATGTTGGAGTTTCTAATCCCATACCAGTGGAGGTGCACTGTTTCTGGTTTTCAGGACATCTTCCTGGAAGATGCACTGAGAAAACGCAGTGTTCTCTGAGCTTACAAGCAGGTGTCTCTGGTCACCTTAATTTCTGCTGAGGAATCTACTGTTTAGGTTTTTTGGAAGAGCCCTGGGAAAGCCTTTCACAGCTTTGTTTTTTTTCAGAGGAACAAATTTGATATTGTGCTCCCTACTTACTGCAGTTAACCAATGTGAGAGCCTAATTAAGCCACCGCCTTTTCCTGGTTTGTGACTAGCCCACATTTGCATGCTTGAAATAGTTTCTCTCCAACTAAAGTGCATCTGAAGCACCTCTGTGTGGTTTTCAGTCCTCAGGGACTAAGGAATCCCTAATTTCATGTGAGAGTGACATAGGACTCTTCTAGGCATGTTTTTGTTCCTTCCTACTCGAAGGATGATACTAGGTGTAGATTTGCAGTTTATTTTTATGGTGTGGAATCACAGCACATTTGGTACAAAGTTGGAAAGTATTTATTGAAAATGAAATGTACCTTTAACTGAAAATTATTTGGCAAATACTAAACCCAAGCAGCAACTTGAGACTGCTGCATTTTTGTTGCACTTTGGCTTAGGTTTGTTGGTTAAGATATGTGCTTACTTGGCCTACCAGCATGATGCAGTCCTGCTGCATGCCATACCACTAAAGGACATGTTAAATCATGAGTCAATACCTGTAAAATAAAAAAGTTATATGATGAGATGTCTGAGATCAAAGATCACTACTGTAAATCTGAAACTGCAATAAAATCCTTTCATATGGTAAGCATTCAGTGAGGTGAGCTTCTTGGCTGTGTACAGCTGGAGTTAACAACTGTAGCTGGGGGTGGGGGGGGGGTTGAAGGGCTTGTGAGCATATACCACCTACGGCTGTGTTTTGAGATAATAGCTAAATGTGCTGGTTTAACTATCACTAAATGAGGTTGAGATCAGTACCTCCAAACTGGATCCATGCAGTTCTGTCAAAATGACCTGATTACCCTAGACATTTCTCAGAATAACTTTTTTATTTTTGCCTTTTAACTCCAGGTCATTATCAGAGTGCTGGGTTAGGGAGAGGTGCTGCTTGAAGGGTAGACAGGCAGCAGAAGCTGAGTAAGGTGCAATGATTTTATAGTCTGACCAGCTGCAGCAGCGTCACAGACTGCTGGCTTGGTGCCAGTCCTGTGTGGTTCAGACAGTTCCTCAGCTGGCATGCAGGCTGTCCCCTACCTGGCATTCTAGGAAAACAATTTTTGATTGTCTCTTCTCCTTCCCTCCACTGATCAGCTGAGGAAATTCAACTGTGACCTGTCTGATTTGGGTATTTTCTATTGGATTACTTCCAGGAGGTCTGCAGAAGTTGGTGCTCTGATTTAATCCAAAACTGGAAATAGGAAGCATAAGTGTCATGCCTTGACCAATCTCATTAGCCCAGTTCTGGAGAAAAAAACCCACAACACATTTAGAGAGGCTGGTGAGCAGAGGAGAGAGAGATGTCGTGACAACAGAGCTATACATCCTAGACAGGCTGGTTTTGGTGCCTGCCTCCCTTGGCCAATGCTTTCTGTTTCTTTTGAGCACAATGAACCTTTGAAAAATGATCTAGTTACTCCATCTGTCTCAAGTCCCCCTAAAGTCCCCTTGGTTCCAGCAAAAAAAGCCAGTATAAGGGTCAGGAAAGCAAGTCTTATCCTGAAAGCTGCACTAATGCCTTCTTGGGCTTTGCAGGAAGCTGAATAGTGTTCAAGGCACACAGCCAAATCCCCTCCCAGTAAATATAGTAGCTATCTGCCTGCTTACTAAAGATCTCACCCTTCATCACTGAAGGCCTCTGATAAATATGCTGATAAATATTATACAAGACTGATAAGTATTTTGATAAATATTCTACAAGATTATAGAAATTATCTAAACTTCTTAGTAATTATATTATTGTATTTCTAATGCTAGGTGGAGATCCTATCACTGATTGTAAGGTGATTTTTATCCAAAAGTGACTACATGCACCCATCCAAATCCCCCTCACCCCCACCAAGCCCGAAATTTAAAGCAGTTCAGTGAAACTTCTTGGCAGTTTTATATCTGTTTTAGCAACCATGGTCACTTTTTTTCTCCAGTGTATCAAAGCACTCACATGATATCCTCTTGTCTGTCCACTGCATATTTGAACAGCCATTTATTTTTATTTTATATCCTTACTTGTGTAAGTTCTTACATTAATTCCTTATTAGTTCTCTGGTGGCATACAGTCCTTAGCCTCAAAGCTTTCCTAAGCGTGGAGCTGGAACCCTTTATAGGAATGACACATCCCTTTTCTTGTTATGTGCAATTTCAATCTGTTATGCATAATACTGAAATGAGAATAGCCATATGGGGACTCGGGACACCTTCCACTAGATCAAGTTGCTCAAGGCCATGTCCAACCTTGAACACTTCCAGGGAGGGGGCAACTTCCCTGGGCAAGCTGTTTAAGTGTCTCACCACCCTCACTGTAGAGAATTTCTTTCTAATATCCAGTCTAAATCTCCCCTCTTCCAGCTTAAAGCCATTGCCCCTTTTTCTATCACTACAAGCCCTTGTAAACAGTCCCTCCCCAGCTTTCTTCAGGTACTAGAAGGCCACTATAAAGTCTCCTTGGAGCCTTCTTTTCTCCAGGCTGAACACAGCCAACTATTGTAGGTATTGTGTCTGTGAAATTTCTGAGCACTGTGATTACTTTCAAGATAGGCCACATAACCAGAGAGGAGTTGGCACTGCATTATTTGCCTTCAAACAGGTAAACATCTCAGAGTCTGGCTGGTTGTGAGCTGGGAATGGAGGTCTGGGTACATCAGAGGGCAAGGATTGCCACCCACTGAGGCGTGCTGGCACACCTATCACAAGTGTGAAGTAAAACCTGTTGGTCTAGACTTCCTTCCAGGCAACTGAACTTTGAGTTCTATCTTATGTTTGCTATGGGTGCTTGTGGTTTGTTACTGTGTGTCACTAAGAACATAGTAAATTGTGCATCAGAACTCTTAGAATCATAGAATCAGTCAGGGTTGGAAGGGACCACAAGGATCATCTAGTTCCAACCCCCCTGCCATTTATTGTTTTGATTTTCTGTATAAATGTAACTCCCCAATACAGATCAAATCAATCAAAAATCTGCAATTTTTCTCTAGTCACAATTCATCCTCAGAAGTGTCAGATCTGGCTACATATTTTTCCTTGGCGACTATTTATGTTTTTCCAGTATCATTCCTCTCTACTGGAATGGGTGCCAATCTGCCTTGCCTCCCTGCTGTGACATGCTCATGTCATTCTTCTGTCTCCTTTTTTTCCCAGTTTGTAAAGGGAGGTTAAATCTTCCAACTTAGTCAGTTACTGGGTTTAGAATGCTTTGAGGTATTCACTGCTAGGACAGAAATGTTGGGCATAGACAATGAGAAGTGCTCAGAATGTTTTATATCAGGGCCCTTTCCCTGGAGATATTCAAGATAAGGCTCAATGAGGCCCTGGGCAGCCTGATCTAGTTGGGGATGTCCCTGCTGACTGTGGGATGGTTGGACTGGATGACCTTTGGAGCTCCCTTCCATCCTGGACCATTCTATGATTCTGTGATTAATCACCATGTAAATTTGTAGAGCTGTGCAAACATTTCACAGTGATTTAGTGCTAGACCCCATCTTTAATGCTGAAACCAAGCTTTAGTGCTAGACCCCATCTTTAACGCTGACACCAAGCTTTAGTGCTCAACCCCATCTTTAATGCTGACACCAAGCTTTCTCTGCTTCCTGTCATACAGTACTGCATCATTTGGACTCTGCTGAATGCCATTTAAACCTGCAAGATCTTCTCAAAACATATTTCAGGGCCATGTTACTGACAAGAATGATTATTTATTTCTCTGTAGCCCCTGGACTTGACCTTCTCAGGGCCACAGTGATATGCTACATGAAAGAACTGTGGAGTCCAATCAATCAATAGCTATTTTTTCCTCTGCACCTGTGAGTGACAGCTGCCCTTTGGGTGGAGGTAACTTGAAAAGATTTGATCTTCAGAATAGATTGAGGAGGTTCATTCCTAATACAGGCTATGTACTTCTGTGATGTGTTTTGTACGTGTCCAGTCATGGCTCTTGTGATACTGTTCTGGGATAAATAGGGTTTTCCCTTGTCCCTGACTGGGACATTTAAACAAAATGTCATGGATTTACAGAATAAAGAGATGAAGCTGGTGTTCAGGATTAAGATAGGGGTTTCTGTACATGCTGTCTGGATCTGAGACATTGCCTATGTTTAATTGTGTAATATATTGCTAATTGTGGCAGTGTATGCAGTGTGCTACTGCACTGAGGTCCTTCTATAGAAAGGTGTGCAACCCCAAGGTAGCTTCACTCTCTGCAGGGCTGAGCTCACAAGGGATGCACTAGGTGGGCATAACAGGTCAGATTTCGTCTGGCATCTCTGCAGCACAATCAGTTGCATGTCCTCTCATAAGCAGCTACTAAGAATTCATTCTCAAGTTTGAATTTGAAATTATGGGAATGCAGCACAGGATGTAATACATAATGCTTGACTATAATGAATTCTTACCTGACAGTCTCAGACCTTGCTCCTTCTTTTTTCACTATTGGACCTGGGGTAGCAGGAATGGAAGGAATCACAGTACCACAGCATTGCTTGTTTGGGGACACTAAATATAGAGCATCAAGGATGGCATATGTGGCATGCTTGCTGGTTTGTACTTTTGAGGATTTTGTGTAAGATCTGACTCACTCTTTCATTAGAAATTTCTGTCAGACCTTCTTAATCGATATTTGCATCTGCAGGGACTGTCAAAGGCCACTCAGGTTAATAGTGTTTAACATTTGCAAGTGAGAAGTGACCTATATTTAATGAACAAAATATTGTGTAAGTGTGTGTCACTGTACTAACAATATTGTGCTGCAACCTGTGGTGTTATCGTCTTGGCACCTGTATGTCTTCATTTCTCTCCTACTTCTTGCCATGATCTCAGTGACCTTCTGCTTCAGCATTGCAAAGCCAAACTATGAGAAGGGAGGTATGTAAAAAACTTAAGCCTCATAGAAGTTCATCCAAATGGGAAGAGGAATTGAGACAAACCCAAAATGTAATCTTTGGGAAAGCAAAGGTTGGCTTCTAAACACATTACCTGCATTCCTTGTAACTAAACTTCCTTTCCATATGTTTCCATCACCATCTTAGAGTTGGACTTCAAGATGCAGAGATGAAGGCAAGCACCTTCATGCCCTACCAGCTGAAAAAGATCCACCATATAGTGCATCTAAAATGGAATCTCTCAAGCTTCATCTTGTGCTAAAATCTTTTGCAATCATTCATAAATAGCATTTAGTTCAATAAATAGTGATAAGCCATATATGTTGGGAAAAACAAAGGTAAATGACAGTCCATATTGTTTATGTAAGCTATTTAGGATGGACAACTTGTGCTTTCTTAAGGAACAGGGCTTCTGGAGCTAAAAACTGTTCATATATTGCTTACAGGGACCTCTGGGAGCTGTTTTTGAGTTGTGTTTTGTTTGGTTTTTGCAGTAAACCACTTCCGGACTGAAGGGAGATAATGATCCAGACATGGATTGGTAATAGGGCTTTGCCCATCCTGTTGCTACAGCTCTGCATGAGCCCCACTTGGTGCAGAAACACATACAGGAGATATGTATGGCCAGAGGCTCCATCCCATGGGAGGCAGGGAGGTGGCCTGGGAATTCACAGGCACACTTCACAGCTGATGCAATGCTGTACGAATTTTTCCAAAGCAACTCTTATTGCATAATCAGGAAGAAAATTAATCAACCTACCAACGAACCCCAGTTCAAGGCTTTCTGCACAAAATAGCCATGATAGGAGAGCAGTGACTGTCTCAAAGACAGGGCAAAAGAAACAGGCTTTGGAGAAGAAGCCACTCATCTCAGCTGGCAAGGACAGGAATTTGAAGAGGTAAAGCCATTTGGCAGGTGTTGAATCTTGGGGTGTTAGTTGGAGGAGAAAAGGGGAAAGGGAGGCAAAGCACAGAAAAAAAAAAACCCCGAACCCTGCAGGGTCATTATCTCTGATCAAAATGCCCTGTGGTGCTTTAGAAACTCACACTACTAAAAAATACTTTGAAGTGCCAGGTCTTCTAACTCGGGTCTGTCAAAACCAGACAATTCTGTCAAGAGAGTGCCCTCTGTTGTATGCGGTGGCTAAATGCATGTCTGCACAACTGCAGGTTGTCAGGCTGGCTGCTATTATTGCAGCTCTTAAACAGCTTTATTTTTCTCAGTTACTTATAAATACTTACAGACTGAGATTACACCGAGAGGAGCAATTAGAGTCCATAGGAAGAGGGGATCTGTGTGCATCTGAAAACTGTGGCAGTAACATGTGAATGTTCTAGCCATGTATTGTTTTACTATCAATGAGGTTTCAAAAAGGAGCTTACAGTTCCTCTCTACAAACAATAGCAAAAAATTGTATCATGTACTTAAACTGCAGTATGTGCAGACACAGCTACATCCACTGTGTTCATCAATATGAGGTGCAACAGCTGCAGTCATTCTTCTCTCTTTCACCTTTAGGAACCTGGCAGTTTCATGGAAAAGGCCTGAGCAATGTCTCGTACACTTTCAAGAGTTTTGTTCAAGATTGTTTTAGTAATTGTTTAGTGAGTAGAATTTAGAATTGTTCTGTGATACTGTACTTACTCGAAGTAAGGAACCTGCCACCACTGATGCTTGGAAATTCAGGTTCTGCTCATAAGAAACCATAGTTTCCCTTTCCAGTAATTTCTTCTTGCTGTTTAAGAGCTGTTGTTACTCAGGTATAGTGCTAACACCTGGACCCTGTTGTATCTGACACCACCTGTGTCTTCAAGGAAGTGTAAGGCTCATTAGCTTGTTTTTCAGCCTCAGATGTGCTTAATTTGCAGCTTTTCAGCACTCAGTCTCTCCTGTCAGCAAGACGCTGTGCTCCTAATACTATTGTACCTTATGCACCACGTCACACTCTGCTTAAGCCAACGAATTGATACTGGCAATGCTGAAAAGCCAGGTAATTAATTCTGAGGACCTTCTGACTATTGCTACATGAAAAGCATCCTTTTCTCCCATCCTTGATGTGCTAGGTTAGTTTTCATCTTGTTCAAAGGCTTCAAAGATCAAGCCAGGACCTTGCAAGACCAGGGCTGGAGGGGAGTTTGGTATCAAACTGAAACTGACAGGGAAGGGGGACCCTGAAGGTGAATTTGGCATTGAAAAATGCTGAATTTGCATATCCCTATGTTCCTTATAGAAACAAGTCCTGTTGGCATCACAACTCTTTAAAAGGAGGCATCAGTATGATTCATAACCCTTGGGTTTTCACTGGTTTAAATGCCTGCAGAGACTGGGGAGAGGCAAATCTGCTGTGGGATTCTCCAATATTCAAGGCACAAAGCTCATGGAATGTTTTATTTATCTGGCAAAATGGTGCACAAGGAATTTTCGAGACTTTAGTTTTTCCTCTGTAAAATAAATGTCTTTAGTAAAGAAGTCCAAACAGGATTGGGAAAAGTTAAGGAACACAGCTGGGCTGTGTTTTATAATAAAACAGCACAAAATCCAATTGCAAAGAGTAGGTGGAAGATGATATCTGCAAGAGAAACACACACCAAATGTGAGTTCTTCCCTGTCAGCTGCCTTTCACATTCTCTTCCCAACCCACTCCAAGCATGCAACAAAATGCCCCTAATGTGGCTCTGTCACCATATCAAATTTTTACAAATAGGCTTGGAAAAGCCTTTTTCAAACCCTCTCCAAACAGAAATGCTTTCAGACATCTCTGTTAACCCAGTGAAACATGCTTGGTCGTTTTTTTGGGAAGAGGGTTTGAAAAGAAGAGAAAGTAATGTTCAGTATTGAAAGTTATCAGTATGATTTTATTGTTCATATGTGCCAAAAGGAGGAAAACAAAGTGCATAATGTTGAGAAATTAAATTTTGGGTTTAAATATTTCCCTTTTTGTCAAACTTACTTGATTTTTCAGCTCTTTCTTTGAGCTATGAATTTTATGTTGACAGAGTCACTCAAAATCCATACTTGAAATTAATATTTTCATTGTTGTACTTTTCTATTTACCTGAGTGTGTGTAAAATCTGGATAAACCTTTGCCTGTATAAAAGAAGAGAAGAGAAAAAGATAACATTGGGATGGCATGCTTAAGATAGGGCAAAGTGCAGCAGTGTGCTTTGTAAAAGCAGAGCAGATAACATCTGCCACATTTTGAAATTCTGGGTGTTTTTTCCCTCCTGGTTCTACTGTCTGAAGTTATTAAAGGATCCTCAGTTCTTTTTTTCTCCTAAAATGGATGAGGCTTTAGTGGTGCAACATACTGAATTGTAAAAACGCTGCTCAATGTGTGTTTGTAATTTTAAATTGGTTTTCAAGATAGTGTGGATGTAGCTGATTAATATAAAGAACCCTAGTGAAAACTTTAGGCATGTCTTGTTCCAAGGACCTGTTTCAAAATGTGCTGGATGTGCGGAATTAGACCAACTCGGGGAGAAATCTGTGGTGCCTGCAGGAGGCAGCACTTAAAGGAAAGAAGCCTTGTCTATAATGGGGAAACCTGCTGACAGTTCATTTGCATATCAGGAGAGATGGGCAGGGAGAGTTAACCTATCAGAGTTATGGGTATGCTGAAGTACAAGCCCACAGTGTAAAGAAAAGCTGCTGCTCCTAAGCTTGAGCCTTCTGCTACTCCTGTGCACACTATCAGACCTTGTCTGGGCTGTTCCTGAGGGCAGGTGAGCAGAGTTTATATTGCTAAGTTGGTGTGTAAGTGGTTTGGCTGTTTATCATTAACACCAGATGGGTGCCTTTGCTCACTTTGGAAGTGAGGAGAGTTTCACCACAGTTCAGAGCCTGGAGGGAACCAATTTCTGTTCAACAATTCTGCTGCCACGGGGTAAAAGGGCTCTAGCAGAGGGTTTTGGTTCCCTTTGGTTGCGCCTGTGCTGTGAGCACTTCCAACTTCATTGCTTCCCAAAGGGAGAAACACCCCAGAAACCAAATCACTTACTGCGTACAGAGATCTCTGCCACTAAAACACCTCCAGTTTGTTCCATGCGCTGTTTTCTTTTGTCACACAGCTCAAGAGACCAGAGAGAAAGCCACATATATCAAAACAATTACAAATAATTAAAACATTAATCCAAACTCAGTTCTCACATTTCCTACCAAGAAAATTAAATCTGTGTCAGCATTGTTGCATATTTTCTAAGGGTTTTTTTGCCCCTGTATTATTGGATTTCTGTACAGTGCTTTTTCAGAGGGTTTTGGTGTGCCACAGCTCTTAGAGTGACTGTCGGTGCAAAGTGGTTTTTTCCATTGTGAGACAGCAGAAGCCCAGATGAGTGCTTGCTAATCACAGATCCTCCTGGGCTGCCCTTTTCACCCTGTCTTAAATAAAACTCTTGTCAAGAATGAAGGGGTGAGCCAAGCTCCATCTATTTAACCTGTGACCTCTGTGAAGACCTCTGTTGTTGTTTATTGCTAATTTTAAGTGTTGCCCAGCAGGTAGAAACAGGAAACACCAAATCCTTTCCATATAGATTATTTCATGTCCAGCACTAATGATGCTGTCACAGCTGACAAGGGCTGGATTGGAGGCAATGTTTTACAGATTAAAGGTCCTTGTCTGTCCCCTGACCTTTGCAGATCCCCAGCTGGGGGCATTTTATTTTACAAACTCAGTGTGTGGTAATTCTGGTTATGAGTTGCTTGTAAGCATGGACCCCCAGCTTGCTTCAACCTTAATTGCAGCAGACCACCAGCTGCATTTTTGGGTTGGAAGTGGACTCCAGGGATGTTAGCCTGATCAAGCAATTATGCTGCATTGGAGGGTCAGGAGGGAATTCCACCCTGTGCCCAAAAGGATGATGTAGATGTTTGGCAGTACTGTCAGAAAGACAGATAGAGAATAGTGTTTTTTATTTTCTTTCAACCCTGGGCTGTGGCTGGATAAAAAGTTGAAGAAATCTTTGAAAACAAACAACAAATGTAAGCCTGAAGGGTTGTTTTTTTTTGGCCTTTGAAACTCAGAATTTCTATCAAGCTGTTTTTGTCAACCCTGCAGGTTGTGCACAAGCCAGTGCCCCCTGCTTAGTTCTGAGGCTGGGTAGTAAATTGCTCTCTTAATTTATCTCTCAGCAAGAAACACTTGTTGCTGAAATGACAGTATGCCAACCAAGGAATATTTTGGGCTTTCATTTCAGGTTTAATAAAGTTTGAGTTAATTTTATAGCAATGAGGCATTCATTGCATGAGAGAAAGAATAGCTAAGCTCTGCCTTAACAAAAGAGGGAGAGAGAATGTTTTAAAGAAAGGAACTTTAGTAACCCTCACTCTTGCATCACTCGGTGCAAACAGTGCACACCTCCCCATGCCTGTATAGCACCTCAGTCCCACCTAATGTCACAGAAACCCACTATTTGACCTCGGTTCCTCCTCCAGGGATAATTTATATATTTCACACAGAATAGGATGGCTTAAGAGCAGTAAACTTAGTGCAACACTGCAGGATAGTAGAGTGGACCTTCACTGGGAAAGGGGACTCTGAGGTTCTGTTTGTCAAGCAGTGAGCTTTAAGCCAGGTTCTCCTGATGCCCTCAGAGTACCCTCAGCACCCAGATATTTAGTAAAATGGAAAAAGCTCTAATTTATCTGTCTTGTCTTTTTTTTTTTTTTTTTTAGGCTTGTGTTTAATGGTAGCTGTTTGTCAAGCAGGACTGTAGTCTGGGGTATTGATGAGAACTGAGTTTTTGAATGGTCTGGGTGTTTTTTTTTTGCCCAGAGAGGTGGTTGAATCACCCACCCTGGATGTGTTAGTCACCATCCCTGGAGGTGTTCAAGAGGGGATTGGATGTGGCACTTGGTACCATGGTTTAGTAGTCATGAAGTCTTGGGTGACAGGTTGGACTCGATGATCCTTGAGGTCTTTTCCAATCTTATTGATTCTGTGATTCTGTGTTTAAAGATGGTTTGGATGTGGTGCCTGGGGATATGGTTTAGGGGTGAACTTCGTAGAGTAAGGTTCTCGGTTGGACTTGGTGATCCTGAGGGTCTTTTCCAACCTGAATGTTTCTGTGTGATTCTGAAACCTTATTTCTCAATATGTTTAAACAAGTTGCCCAATATTGCATCCAGTGCCTGTGGCCATGACAAGGGCCCGGGGGCACGACTGGCCACTGCATTCACATATGGTGGTGCCTCTCTCTACTGAAAGCCCCAACACTGGCTCTGCACCAGAGGTGCCCTCAGGCAGGTCCTGAAACCCTGTCTGAATATAGCGCTGTTTGCTCCTCGGGGGGGGGAGGCTTACCACTGGGCAGGAGAACTTCTCACTGTCACAGACATGTGTCTCACAGTGCAGCCAGACCTTGGAAAGCTTGGGGATGTTACGGAAGCGGAAAGCATTGAACTGGAATGTCGCCCGGTTCGTTTTCCCGTTCTCATGCACAAGGATGGAGCTGTCCGAGGCACACCTGTGTTGTGCATGGAGAGAAGTGTCAGAGCCTACCTGGCCTCAGTGAAACATCTCCTGAGCTCACAGTCTGATGAATGCGTTTGCCCTGCTGTGGGCCAGCTTCTCCAGAGCTCCCTCATCGCCCCCCCCCCCCCCCCCCAGCTTTCTGTCATCCATAGAGCTGCACAGAGGTGCCTCTGGGTCCCACCAGTACCTACCCCTTGGTGATCAGAGGCCAGTGGATCTGGTAGAAATACTCAGAGGAGGGAGTTGCCCAGCAGTTGTTGAGAACAACTTTGAATCTGGGGAGAGACAAATCTCAGATTACCAAGGAATGTCCTGATTGCCAGTTTATTAATTATCACTCCTATGTTTGCTTACCTGTCACTTAAGCCCTTGGCTTCCACTCCAGCAAATATGTCAGAGCCAATTTCTGATGTTTCAACAATGAAAGGGGCTTCTTTTATGCTTGAAAACTTGGCATTCTTTGAAAGGCAAAGAGAAAGACACCTTAGTGGTAACATGCAAAGCAAAGGCATGTGGCAACCTCAGACAGCTCTGGAGGGAGGGACTCCCAACGTCTGGGTTCCTATGACCTGCAAGCTCCAAATTCTGCACCTGTTAGCAGGACTATTACAAGCTCAGGATGGCATTTAAAGATCTTTTTTGTTCATGTTTGTTTTATAATGATAACAAATGACAGAATTTGATTATATTTGTCTTGTGGTATGTATAATATCAGCACAAGGGTGGAAAGCAAGCTTCCTGCTGCTTCTGGTACACAGAACAGAGGTGTTGGAAGACGCTGGTGAGAGTGAGAGATTGGAAATGACTGTATGGAATGGGAATGAGGTTGCAGGTAGCCACGTGTCAGGGAAAAGCAATAAAGACAAGCAAAAATCACATGCCCATACCCAAAGGTTCAGCACTCTCTCATTGATACTTGTGGTGGCCAGCAGGATGAGAGCTGAGGGGGGCACAACTATGCAGAAAGAGCTCTGCCAGCTATAGTCATTCATCCAGTAAAAAGCCAGCCTGCTCAAAATAGTGCAGTGCGTAGTGCTCAGGATAATAAACAGAACGAAACAAATCTAAATTACAAATACACTGAAGTATCTACCTTAATTCCTGCTGTTTTTTTATTGCCTGAGATCATAATGAAGCTAGCAGCAGAAGCATATAGAGCAGCATGTTTAGTCATAGCATTGCTTTGCCTACTTAAATGTACACAGCAGGATTCAGATCTGTGTAGTTCTGGAGCTGTTAGACTATCTTTCCCTGCTGTGATGTTCAGTTCTTTGGTAACGATTTTCTTATGTATCTTTTCTCACCTCACAGCAAGGTGGCTATGAGGCACTACAGTATTCCCACTGCAACATCTGATAGATTGGATGCACTGAAGTTAAGGCTCAAGGCTGCATTCGGATTAGTGATCCGTGGCTGTTAAGTGCCTTGAGAAATTCTCATTTGACCAAACATTTCTCCCAAAGCAGAGAATCTGCAGAGGTATGGTCACAAACCCCTTATTAGTGCCTGTGCTAAACCGAGTTGAACCTGCTGTAGTGCTGCTTTTCCCAAACTTTATTGCTCTGGACTGTTTTAGGGCACTAGCTTGCTTTTCTTCACAACAGGTTTCAATGCTGAGTGTCTGATTTCCATTCAAGACCCATCCCCTTACGCTGCATCACAGGCAGTCTTTGCTTTTTCTGGTGTGTCACAGACTAAAGGGCAGGTGAAAATTAAATGTTTCCACTGGGTTACACTGCAGCTTGAGCACTGCTGCTGGATGAGGAAACTGGCATATGAAGCACCTGGAAGTGTGGCCCACCAGAGACAGAAGGCTGTGTCAGGCAGCAGCAGAGATGAATAGCAAGGCAAAATAAATCTTGTATTGACATTTTATCCAGAAACAAAAAGAGAACGTTTAATTGAAGTAAACCTTTTCTCCCCAGTGAAAATGTGAATGAAATAACAAAGGAGTGGTCTGTTAGCTTTCCAAGTTTGTTCTGTACTTGTGCTTGGAGGGAAAATGTGTTAGTACAGTTCAGCCACTCCCTCCTTGACTCCTGAGAGCCTCATGGCCGTTAGAGCAAAACACTCATTTGGCAAAAAATTGAAAAGTACCAGAGATCCACTGCTCACTGTCCTTCATTTGTTTTTGGAACCATTCTGTCAGGAGCTGACAGGAACAGTGTGGTACTTCCTGGGACCTTGCCAGTACATACTACCAGTGTGTCACAGAAAAAAGAGCTTTCATGTGGCACCCAAAGCCTAACAAAATGTTCAGTGATCAATTGGTGACCAAAGTGCAGGGCATGGGGGGAAAGATTTCCATCCATCCACCTTGTAGTAAATACTTACTCTACCCGGCCTATCAATTTAACATGTTTGTACACTATTAGTTGTAGTTCTTCTAGCCATACTAGAATAGAGAAGCTCTTTTGGTGCTATTGACTGTGATTTGGTGGGAAAAAAAAAAAGACTCCAGGATCAGGAGCTGGCTGCTCCAGCAGCACAACAGAGCTGTGTGTGGAGGAGAAGAATGTTTGAAAAGATCAGTTTGATCTCCGGGAACAATATTTTGTTGGAAACATAATCCCAGTACAACCTAAGGATATCTGGGGAACACAAAATATCTGTTAGGTAAGGGGACCAGGAGGCAAACTGCTAAAGAAATGCATGGAGCTTTCCTGTATCTACAGAGACTATGTGGCAGCAGCAGTGGGACTACAATCAAGTTTTTCTTTTTTCTCAGAAAACCTGTCAGCATGTTGGAAATGTACCTCTTAGCAGAAAGATCTGCCTGATTTAGAGGGATTAAAAGAAAACCTGGCATGTGTCTGCTCTGTTCAGTTTAAGTATATGCCTGTAAATCAGCAGAAACAAGGATCCTGCAAATCCTGCTGTAATTATCTGTTCCAGGCAAGCAATGTGTAAATCAGGAGCAGCAGCCCTTTTTTTCTAACTCTTGGGCTGAAATTTGTGGAAGGTGAAGGTGAAAAGCTGGGTGGCAAAGAGCACTTACCACATAGAAGTTGAGGGACAACTGACTCTCAAATGAGCCAGAGCTGCCATTCTTCACGTGGACAGTGGCCACCCTGGGGACAGAACAAAATTTCAGTATGAGTGAGGCATGGTGCTGAAGAAGGAGTGAGACACAATCCCAGAAGAGGACGTACCTTTGGTCAAAGGCAGCCTGGTTCACCAGGTAGTTGGCATTGTATGAGCAGGTGAATGAGTAATTCACAGGCTGGCTCTTCACAATTATTGAGGTGTCATTGGAGACAATGGAGTTGTAGAAGTGATAAACAGGGTTCTTGAACTGTGGTTGGCAGGACAGAGAAATAGAGGCAGTACTGAGTCTTTGAGGCATCAGGAACAGTTTCATACTACAAAACATGAAGACCCTATCTGGTGACAAAATGCCATCCCCAAGAAAACATGGGTTTGTAACTCTTTATATGCTGCACTGCCTACACATATGCCTTACTGCACCAGGGGAAGTTTAGGCTCGAGGTGAGGAGAAAGTTCTTCACACAAAGAGTGATTTGCCATTGCAATGTGCTACCCAGGGAGGTGGTGGAGTCACTGTCCCTGGAGGTGTTCAAGAAAGGATTGGACATGGCACTTGAAGCCATGGTTTAGTTAGTCTGATAGGTTGGACTGATAGGTTGGACTTGATGATCTCTGAGGTCTTTTCCAACCTCTATGATTCTATGATATATAATATATATACATGTATTACACATTGTAATGAATTAAATTAATTTTAAATTAATTAATTAAATGTATTACAGTCTATTAAAATCAATAAATTAAATTAATTACACATTGTGTGTAATTAAAAAATAATGCATTACACATTGTGTGTAATACAGGGGCAAACTAACTAATGGGTGACTAACACAGACTAATAATACCAAGCCTGCAAGTATTTCGTCTGTAGATAAAAGCACAACTGTTTGATTTTTCGTTCTCCCTGGTAATTGAGTTTGCCTCCTCATTCCATCAGTACTTAAAGCCTGCTCCCACCTGAAGCAAAATGCAACTCTCTCTCAAGTGAGTCCAGCCAACTTCCAAGGCCAGCTCAGAAATGTTGACCTTGATAGTCTTACCTCTGACTGTGTCCCACAGTATGATTTGTTTTTAGGTGACAGGTCTGGGATTGTGAATTGGTAATATCCCGAATCGTGGATCCCATTGTAGCAAATGCCTCCAAGTGCCAGCTGATTAACCTCCCATCCATAAGGACACTCTGGAATCCTGGTAATGATGGTTTTAGGATAGCAGTATACTAGAATTACATCTGAAAGGGAAATAATACCCCTAGAGTGATATTCAGTGGTGTTTTTTTGTTTTCAGAGGTGGGTCTGCATACCTACTTTCCATTGGGATTAAACTTCTGTGAGTGGGGGGGGTGGGGGTGCTGGAAAGTCCCCTAACACCAGCAGCTTTTACTACAGAGAACTGACCTTTGGGTTGTTAAATTCTGTCCTCTTTGGAAGAGTTTGGCCTTTGCCTTCTAATCAATGTCAACCTTATGTAAGTTTTTTATTTTTCCAGAGTAGCTGATCGAGGAGCACAGGCACTGCTGAGAAACCTGAAGTGAAAAATGGCTGCACTTATACGTGCAGGCTGCCCAGGGCAGTTGTGGAGTCTCCCTCTCTGGAGATATTCCAAACCCAGCTGGATGCATTCCTGTGCAATCTGGTGTAGGTGATCCTGCTCGGGCAGGGGGATTGGACTAGATGATCTTTTGAGGTCCCTTCCAGCCCCTAAAATTCTGTGATTCTGTGAAATGTCAGATTAATCTAACTAATCACCAGAGCTGGCTTCTGTTACGCTACCAATTCTGTATATTATATAACATTCTGTATATAAAATAACATTGAAGTTGTTCATTAGGCTGCACCTTTTTGTAGCAGTTTTAAGTCTAGGCCACAACAGATATTCTGCTCTTTCTCTCCTTGCAGTGGCAATACAGTGCCAGCAAACCTGCATTTTCACATTTCCCATGGTAGAAGCTAAGATCTAAAAATGAACTGAGAAGCCTAGCCCTTCTAACAGCAATAGTAAATGAACTGCAGTGAAATCCTAGCCCTGCTGACAGCTATGGTTAATAGCAGTGCACTGTATTTCCAAACACAGTGACTGGTGCTACAACCATGGACATGCTCCTGTGCAACCTGCTCTAGGTGAACCTGCTTTAGAAGAGGGGTTGGACCAGATGATCTCCAGAGGTTTCTTCCAACCCCTACCATTTTGTGATTCTGTGATCATGAATACTGAATGTCATAACTTGCAGACTGACTGCTTCATGATAGAGAATTGGACATTTATCAAAGGGAATCAGGCAGTATGGATTTGAATGTCTGGTGGGAATTTAAAGGGCAAATATTGACTAACTATTAGTGACCTGAAAATTGAGGAAGACTTCCAATCCAATTCCTACAGGCACTCTGTCTGGAATTATTCAGTTATTTCTTTTAAAGACCTTGACACTCTCATTTTTATGATAAAAGCCTTTCCATTTCTTTTATGGAGTACTCAGAAAAAGTCCTTAACAACTCACTTCTTTCTTCAGTACACGCAGGCTGATTCTGCTTGTGTTGATGGTCAGAGTTGTAACTCTGGAGACTTCACAACTATGAAAATTCGTGCAGTTCAGAGAAACTGCTTGTGCAAATGAAAGTGCTGGAATAAATGGCTAGAGGGCTAAATACTAAAGATACACCATGAAATTACTAACAGTGCTCTGACACCAGTCATGCACTTACGAAGCAAACCCTCTATATTGAGGTGACTTACCACACATTTCTAAAGTACCTTTCTTTATTGTGGTGGTTCTGCATTACATACACATCTAGCACCAGATCATTTGAGTTTATAGGCAGAAATCAATGTGCTGTTAGATTATTTTTTTTGCCTTGATTTTTCTTATTCAGTTTGGCAGTGTGGCTCAGGAGTTCAGTCCAGCAGGTTCATTTCCCGCTAGTCAATGGACTGCAGTCAGCAGAACTAAAGGCCAGCTTGGGCAGCAAAGATCTGTTTCATCTAGTATGTGCTATGGCAGATAATTTCTAATTGTTGTTGTCTTCTTTGTCATTTTATGCCTGAATTCTGCTTGAGCTTAAGTTTGTTGAGCAGGTAAGTGTATGCCTTATTCTCTGTGGGGCTAGGGCTTTAGTGCTATGTACTTTACTGTGCTAGATGAAAGCAGATCAATAAAAGAAATGTAAGGATTAACTTTCCAGAATCCACAGTTTCACTTTCTGAAGAAAAACCTTTCCACTTTTAAATAGAACCTCCCCCCCCCCCCCCCCCCCCCCCACCTTTTAGCAGCTGAATTACAAGAGAAGATCATAGGAGAATTAAGTTATTTTACCTGCTTTATTTGGAGTACAAGGTCCTGCAAGGGCTTGAGCCAAGATGACCAGCAGGTAAATAGTACGAGTCACCATTTCTTGCAGTGGTCTGAGGACACAGGGAATAAAAGCTGAAATTGTTTTTAAAACTGGAAATAAAAACAATGCATTGACTGCAGACCTGAAACTGTAGCTACTGTTAAACATGTTCTTCTTAGAGAGAGAAACAAATAACATGTGATATTCTGTATCACAACCTATCTGCAACTTCAGGATAAATATTTCCAAGACTGTTGTTATTTCTGGGTTACTATTGTGGCCATTTTACTATTTCAGTTTAGTGGTGCCTTGGCATTATTCTAGTTTTCTTTTGTTCTTTTAAAGAGTCTAAACCTGTAGTGTGAGTATAGTCATATGAAACTTTGGGATCTGAAAAAAAGGAATAGAAATTACTAGAAGAAGAATGATGCAGTAACATATATATATTGTGCTTACAGATTTAATGCTGAAACTCTTCTCTGTGGTAATGGCTATCCTGATGTATACAATCTTAACTTCACATATCTCAGTTCTGGTAAATTATGTATTTTCTCCTTTACTGCTGAATGCATAGTTTTCAGGAAAAAATACATAGTAGTAATTGACATTTCCATTTCAGGCCTCAAACTTGCAAGCTGTTTCCCACAGTCTGCAGGATCGAGACTGGAGTTCTCCTATTTTTCTTGTAGACACTCTTCATGCACATCACTGACCAGACTGCCAGAATTATCACATATCATTTAGGTAAAGAAAAAATATAACCTTCCAAATTAAGTATTTCCAATAAAAAACTAGTTTCCACATTCTCACTCAATTAATAAAAAAAATTATAAAAGGCTGATACAGTACATTTCAGTCCCATTTTTTTCTAATTCTAATCCTATGCATTCTACAAGAAATTAAGTATTGTACCTACATGGATGGGAAAGGGCTAAGTATTTCAGATTTTCATTCCAGCCTTATTCCAATAGCTGCACCGTCAGCTCTTCCCAAGATGTCCTCTTTCAAATGAACCCAGCTGGTGTTATCTTCGCTTTATATAAGCAATCTTGTAAAAGGAGCCCATCTCTGGTTAAATCTCAACCTGCCAGTATTGTCCAGTGTGAGGGGGCTAAAAAAAAAGGTTGTAGAGAAGCTGTTCTCTTCCCCTCGACAGGACTGTATTGCTCCTATTTGGTTTTTTTTTCTGTGGTGGCTTTTTTACAGCTCTTGAAAATGAACAGCAGCTTGCTGAAGGTATGTGACTAGCCAAACATTTTTTGTTTTGCAACTTAATTAGGAAAATGTAGGTTTTCTGGAGAGGTGAAACGACAGCTGCATTCTAGAATTCAGTGAACACGTATTCACAGGAATGAGATGCCTGTCTTGAATGGCTTATTGATAATGTTAACCTGTTGTGCCATGCAAATGGTTAAAAATAATTTCAACAGATTACATTCAACCACCTTTGAGGTTGGCTACTTATTCTTTCTAGAAGTTCACAGCATGTAATTAGAGTTTAAGTAGGGTCTTCCATAAACCTAAGTATTATACTATATAGTTATAGTACCTAATATTATGTGCATACGAGACTGTAACATGCATTAAATATTACACTAGAGAATGGGTAAAATTGACTGCTGGACAGAAAACTGAAACAGATTTGTCTTCATATGACCATCAGTCATGTGGTTGCTGTATGGTAGTCTTGCTCAGCTGGTAAGATTTTCTGGTGACCTGTTTCCTCCTGTTTGTGTCAGCTTTTAGTGACAGACTCATAAAAGGGACTTGGGTCCCTAGTGCTATTTTACCTGCCTGTATTAAAACTGTGGGTTGTAAGCAGACTTGCCACATAAACTGGCACAGCCTCAACTTTGGGCATGTGTGTGTCCACCCAGATCTGGGTGCTGTTGAGCTACTTATGCTCTGGTATCCGACTTGAGTCACAAAACACAGAGGATCTCAAAGTTTTCAGCTCTTGTGTGGGTGAGATTTGTGGGTTCACCTTCAGGAGAGCATTCACTACATGGTGTCTCAAGCCAGCTGGCATTAGCAAAGCATGGCCATGACTACACTAGGCATTGTATGGGATACTGTCCCTCACCCAATGATGATGGCATGCAGGTGAATGACAGGAAAATTTATATGAGTAATTAGGGTGACTCCTTCTTCTTGCAAACTGATCCAGAACCCTAAAGAAGGTTTAAAACCCTCTAAATGTCTGTGTTTAGTTTCAAATTAAAAAACTGAGACTAGACCTGAAGCTTCATAAGGATTGCAATGCAGAGCACATAAAAGGCTATTCTCACTCTTCTTGTCTCCCAAGTCCTGCAGGCCATCATGTTCTGATTTAAATGAAATTATTTAAAGATGACTAAAATCCTTCAGCCAGGCTTTGCTGTTATTTTAACTGAATTAAAGAATAATCCACTGAACAAGTGTCAAAGCTCATAAATTAAGTGGTGTGACCTAAACTAGGATTATCCTCATCAGAAATCCTAAAACAAGGAAGAACTGACACCAAGTGTCTGTTTCACAGCTTCACCCCAAATCCTTCAGGCATTGAGGCCCAAATTTTATTTCCTAAGTCCAATTCTGAATATGCAGTGCATAAAAATTCACTTATATTTGTCTTTCCATGCATGTGAGTGTGCATTTGGTCTGCAGCCAGAAACCAAGGCTCCTGGTGAGACATTATGACCCACCCTGTTATCAAGCATATATAGCCCAGAAACAAGAGAAGGTTTACAGAAGAAAGCTTGTGACTTAGGGCATGAGAAAGGCCTCATGACCTTGTACAAACTGATTCTTCAAGCCCAAAAGATCAGATTCAGCCCTGGAGCTAGCCTTGGTCTCTCAGGTCTGCCCACACAGGGCATAAAATACTTGGCTAGCCTTGATTAGGCATAGTGTAAGTGCCTTGCTAAAAATGATCTAAGTGGCCAACCTTGCTATAAGGTTATCAAAGCACTTGAAACACAGATTAGCTTTGTTCTGATGATTTTTAGCAAATATTCTGTAATTAGATTATCACTGATGTAATGCTACAGGTTTCAGTGGAATTACTCCAAGATGGGTCTAGTCCCATAATTTTTGAAAGAAAATAAATCCTTTGCTATCGTCTCACAGAAAAGTAATCTCTAGGTGCATAATAGTCCTTTTAGGTGAAAGACAGAAAACAGATGAAATCCATGAAACAAATTTGTCAGAAGTGCCAGTTGGTGTATAGTAGTTTGCATTTGCATAAGAAACAAGCACAAAATGTACCTAAACCAACCAGCATTTGATACGTGCTCTGAGCAAAGGTGAAGGCTTTGGAAGAGAGTTAGGTTTCTCTGAGTAATTGCACACACAGAAAAAGGAAATCCATTAAATTGCAAAGCAGACCATTGAGTATTGTTGCATTTCCCTGATTCTTTACAGGCCCATTGAATAATCTCAGCAATCTAAGTATCTGTAAAGATTTTGACAAAGAGCAAATGAAAGCCTTATTGTGAATTTCACCTAAAAGGGCAGCTTGTCTCTCTGGCTTTGTTCCCTCACATTGCAATGGAAAGCCACGCAGGTATCTACTCTCTGGTTCTTACATGAAGAAGAGAAGGTTGTCCCGTTTGAATCTGCAAGGGATATTGTGACTATCCAGTTTTCATTGTTTTGGATAAAACAATGATCCTGAAAAGACTCTTAGCTGTATGGAAGGACTTTGTGGGGTAATGAGAATTAATGGAGACAGCTGATTCCGGGAGGGGTGAAATCTGGTGATATTCCCCTGGAGGCTGCAATGTATGGATGATGGTGTTTCCAACCATGCACCAAACCCCAGCATATTCACTTTTGTCTGAGATAAGGACTGTATTTATCCTACAGGCTTGGAGGCACCCGTGCTGGGTCTGCATTTATATTCAGCCTGATCTGAGTTAGTGGGTGCTGCTGGAAATGCAGCACTGTGTTGGTGCAGTCAAACTTGTCTTGGATCCTAAGTCTACAGTGAGCTGTGTTGTGCAGGCTCGTTGCTTCAAGTCATGAATACCTTATGGATTTCAGCATTATTTTGCTTTTTATGAAATAAATACCTTTCCAATAGTTAGTTAGTCATGGCACGTGGCTAGTCACTCACTTCAGCACCACTGAGTCACCATCCCTAGAAGTATTTGAAAGATGTGTAGCTGTGGCACTCAGGAACATGGCTTAGTGGTGACTTGGAAGACTTAGGTTGATGGCTGGACTTGATCTTAAAGTTCTTTTCCAGCCTAAATGATTTTCTGATTCTACCCTATTCTCATAAGCAGAGGGTAGAACCATGGAGATGGGTTACAGAGAGCATCTGGGACCCATAGACACCTTGCATCCTAAATCCTCAGGTGGCTGTCTTTCTTCAATAACTGCACAAAACAAATCAGAAGCAGGAGAAATCAGAGGAAATTGTGCTTGTGGGAGAGGGAGTCACATGAAAATCAGAGATGGAGTTTTGTTCCACTGGAAGAGATGGTCTCCTGCTCTAAACTTCCTCATGCATCACCTGTCTAACTATGCAACACTGAATCATAACTTCCCAGCAATTATCTGCAGCCATATACTTGGCGAGACAGTTCTGCTCTTGTTGCATGCACTCCCTGGGGTGTGGGTGAGCACAGACTCTCAGCTGAAGAAGCATTCTCTTGACATTTCTGCTGTCCAAGGCGTTCACACAAACATTTACAACAGCAAATCTTGACAAGCACAGAATTGTGGATGAAATAAATAATCATATTTTCTGTTCTTTTGAATGCTTGATCCTGTGGCTATTTATCTTTGCCAGCATATTCATAATAACATTCTGCAGAAGCTTCTCCAGCAAAATTCTGCCTGGAATTCGCTACTGTTGGTACAAAACATCTGTTTCCAGCTGAGTTTCTTTGAAGTCTTTCTGTGGGTAAGTGCTGTGTTTGTTTTGGTTTGTTTTTTTTTTTTTTAGTGGGCTGCCTTGGGACTAGCTAGTTATGCAGGATAAGGAGTTTGGGCTTGGTTTAATAAAGGCATGGAACACGTAAAACAGGCCAGGTGAGACTGAAACTGATGACTTACACTGATCATGTAAGACTGCAGATGTCCTTGGGCTGCCATCATTGGGAGATGCCTAAACTTGCCAGACTCCTGATTCATTTGCCTAAGTGAGTCATGTGTTACCTTAACAGGTGCTTTAAGTCAGCCAAGATATCCGTAGCTATGACACAGGACCTGAACAAGACTCATGCTCTTTTGAAGTGGGACCTGGAGGCCAGGCAGGATACTCAAGGACATCTTAAATGGCACTGGATATCTGTGTATGGGCATCTGAATTGAGACCAACCAGGAACACTGCATTTTTGTTTGCCTTGGAAGTCTAAGCACCTCTCCATGCTCTGCAAGACATGGGGCTGAGCCCACTCCAGTTGGCACAGTGCCCTCAATTTATTCATTGAATGCCCAAAGCTAGCTTCTAGATAGAAATTGGAGCACTTTTGGGAAAAGATAGCTTTGAATTCTGCAGGTGAGAAGATTGCATCTGGGTCTTCTGTAGTGCTGAACAAGAGCTCTGACCATGAGGGCTATCTCTTCCTGCTGTCCCTTGGCTGTGGCTGCTGGGTTCAGCTGTAATCAGTGCTGCTGTCCCACTCAGTATGAGCCATAGCACAACTGCAGGCATTTTCTGGTGTGAATTCTGGTGTTTTGTAGCAGAATAATGTTGCTGGGGAATAGCATTCTGGAATCACCTGAAAGTGGCCCAAATGGCTTCTGAGGTTCTTAAGTGCTTTTTTGGATCTCAACCACACCATCCTGTATAACACCTTGTACGCCTTTTAGTTCTTGTTATCTCAACAACAGGTCTTGATCTCTTGGCAGTGTTGAGTCGGAGGGTGGAGAGGCAGGAAATTTTAAGAGGCAGGTGAGAAAGAAGGTAGAATGGACTCTTTGTGTCATTTAGTTTAATCTTCTTAGGTTGGCTGCTGGTTCTGACGCAATAGCCATTGCTCTTCTTGCTCCAGTAATGCTCAGTTTTCTGAGCATTGTCCCACAAGTGCTGGATTATGATATTTCTCAGCTTGGGCCGGGGTATGTCACAACAAATTTGAAAGAGACTGTAGCAGCTGCCTGGTTTCTGGCCATATAATGCTGGTCACCCAGTCTGCATGCTTTGCTATGGAAAAGCTGACAAAAAAGGACTGCAGTGCAATGGGGCATCAAAAATATATTAAAGGCAAATTTCTCCTCTGGTGTCCCTCAGTGGCAGTTGCATTGGCTGCTGAGGAACTGTCCCTAAATGTGTGCTGCTAATTTTAAAAATATGGCTAAGGAAGAGGAAACAAAGTAAAAAAAAAACCTGCAGAGGCAAAGTGATAAAGAAATTTCAGAAGCAGGAGAAGTGCAGAATTACAGTAAGGGACTTGATTGCCACCTAGCTTGGAAGAGCCACTATCCATTCCCAAGCCTAGAAAACTTTCCTCAGATTTGCAGTCTGTGTTGCCCTTGGAGCTTGGAGTGCTCCTGATTCTTTCATAGCATCTCTTCCCTTAACTGAGCTACAGAGCCTGTCTCCAGCTTCCCTGTTTCCCAACAGTCTGAACCAGCTGATTTATAAACCTTCTTTGTGGAATCCAGATAGGACTGCACACATGAAGGCCTGCTAAAGATCAGATTCGAGAAATACCATAATTCCTATCCTTTGAAGAGTTAACAACCATTCATTTTCCTTATGAAATAATCCTACAGTATCTGTAGTGCTGCCCTGTTAAATCAAACACAAATCTCTGCACCTCTGTCAATAGCAGCTGCTGATTAAAATCACAGTTCTAGTTTCCCAAGCCACATAATCCTGCTACTTCATTCTCAGACCTATTTTTCTTAGCACACTGTATCCTTTATACTGGTGTTGTCCCCATTTTAAAAAGTTTGTGATTTTTTCAGCAGTCTGATAGCATTCTGCTTGGAGACAGTCTCTCCTGCTCTGAAAGGGATCTTTTTCTTATAAAGACTTACATGGCTTTGAGAGTTACATATATCAAAGTTAACTGTATTAATTAGCTTGTGCTAGGCTTGTAAAGTGAACATAATAAAGCTTATCCTGATCTTAGTACCGTTATCTCTGTTTTGCAGATAATGGAGCTGAGCCACAGAAAGGCAAAGCCCAGCGTAGGGCTCTTGAGCTGGCTGTACTGCTCTTGTTTTCCCTGTGTCACTGAAACTATAAGCAGCTTGGAGGAGAAGCTATCCAAGCAAACTTCAGATGGGTATGTCCTGTGAATAAGAAAAGCTTTCTGGGAAGCTGCAGGATGATTGCCTGGACTGCCAGGCCATGTCTTGTGGAGCAGAGGACTCACATTTATCTCAGTAGCTATTTTACCACCTAAATTACCTCTGTTTGTCAGTTTACTATTCACAGTAGTGAAGCCACTAATAAGCCTAGTGGCTTGTTAATGACAATCTAATGACTCATAATTCATCACCAGTTGAGTGTCTCTGTGGATTTTTCCTTTTCCTGCCCCATAAAGCTTTTCTTACCACTTTGACAAGACATAACCTTGAGTGTATTCAACTTAGATATTCATATATTTTGATTACTCACCCAATTGCAAATAAAATCCAGATTTTTCTTTAACTTACTGTTAGGAGATAGCAAGCATCACTGAAACCCCAAGGGCAAGAGATGGCTGCATTACTGCCCATGCACAGTCCTTCAGAGATTTTCACAGGCTTCCTCTGATAGACAGGTATGAGAAAGTTGACACCTTTGGTTTTAGTTCCGTGGTTAGTGCACTAGTTCACTGAAAATCAATTTGACCATCCTGTATGATGATTTTAAGTAGTATTTGCCAGCTTTTAAAACAAGAGCTTCTGACTTCTGGTGTGGCTCACAGTAATGGAATTGGATGAAGTATGCAGAAAGTGATCATTTCAATCTAAGGTAGCTCAACAGCTCATTTAGTCATCTGCAAAATGTTTGCAATTATAATATACCAACAACATTCATATAATGTTTCCTACAAGCTATTCCAGAAAGCAGGACACAGCAGTGTCCCTTAGGAGTACAATAGTTTGAATACTTTCTGAGGAATTCATAGAGTTGCTCTCCTGAGAACCCCACTCTAGCTTTAAGTACTCAATTCTTTGGGACAGACTGCACTGAAGACTCCAGATTGATTGTGCTATTAATAACACAGGAGGCTCTACTGCTGTGTGTTTATTCTGAGATTAGCTAAAATTAGAAGTTGACCCAATGTTCCTGAATTAAAAGCAAAAATAAGTTACTGATTCTGATGATTTTTCTGGAAATACGATTTCTAAAGCCAGAGCTCAGAAGGTATTGCCCTTAAGCTGCAAGTCAGCTCTTAAATAAATTTGATATGAAAGGTGACTGGGCCAGGTGACATAGGAGCAATAACCCCTGTGCAATTTTCAAGGTAACTGCTTAACACGCTGTCTGCATTTAGGTCATGTCTGTGGTGTTTGCTCTATCAGCTGATGACCCCTCCCCAGCAGAGAAGGGAAACTGGGAAAGGGAGACTCACAGGTTGAAACAAAAACAGATTTAATGGAATAGCCAACCTGGTACCAATGTCAATACAAAGTTATACTTAGCCCAGCACAATATACAGGAAGGCAGCCATCAAATGCAGGAGAAGGAAAAGAAGTAAGGAGAGGACAAGCTTAAGCAGGAGGCAAACTTTCCCCTTTATACTGACGGTGAAGCTCGTGGTCTGGGATATAGAATCATAGAATGGTTCAGGCTGGAAGGGAGCTCCAAAGGTCACCCAGTCCAACCTCCCCACAGTCAGCAGAGACATCCCCAACTAGATCAGGATGCCCAGGGCCTCACTGAGTCTTAACTTGAACATCTCCAGGGAAGGGGCCTCAACCACCTCCCTGGGCAACCTGTTCCAGTGTTCCATCACCCTGTGAGCCAACTGGAGTCAGCTGTCCTGTCTGACTCAGAGCTGCTTGTGGCCTGCAGCCCCATGATTGGTCTGTGATTCTGCCCCAACAAAACCAGGACATGCTATTTTGGACATCTACAGATAAGATTTTGAAAGATCAAGAAGATATTAAAGCCTTATTTAAAATGCTTGAAAACAACTGGATAAATTCAATCACTGAACAGACCTTGGTCTATTGGCTGCTTGCCTGTGTCAAAAGCACATAAAGTTGAAGACTTATTTGTTTCATCTCTGGATGTTCTTGATATCTAAAAATTGAGGAAAAAGAACAGGGAATGCTTAATCTTTGGCAGCAAAAGGGGGTGAAAATACAGTGATAATCTTTCAGAATTGTGGTAAGGTTTGAAGTACTGACCTTGAAACCCTGGGAAAAGGTAGGTTTTTATAGGCTTTTCCTTAATATTTGGGTTCTTTTTCTCATAGGTCTCCAAAGCAAAATATACACAAATCAATAGTCAGTTTGGAAAAATGTAAGCTGATTTTTGAAGTATTCTGATGCATCTGTCTGGAAACACTTTGGGATAAATAAAAGATTAAAAAAAACCAAGCAAAAGTAGTTGTAATGCCTGCACCCTACATATAATTCAAGGTGGGGAGTGGGTGGTGTTATTTTGGCATAAGTAAAGTCAATGAATATCAAAGTATATAAGATATGGAAAAGGTTATTTCTATTCCAGAGTCTGAGACCTTTATAAAGCTTTTAACTCCAGACACCAGCTGTCCAGGAGATGGTGTTAGTGGTGTACTACAAACAGACAACACATGACACAGGAAAGCGAAGTGACTCACTTATATGAAATCTGGTGAAGAAACCTCACACTCCTCTGAGTGATGCCTTATCTCTTGGACCTTTCATTGGCCTGTTCTGATCATTTGCATTAGCCATAATAATTATTATTTAGTGTTGCTGTTTCAATATGGTGAGCAAGCAATGAGAGGAAAGGAAACATAATTTCCTTTAATCTTTGGGGATACATTGATTAACTGATAATGCAGATAATTTATTATGAGGTAATTCAAAGTAGAATAGGTCAAAGCCTACAATGCTCAGGAAGAGTGGATGTGAGTGAAATAAATTCAGTCATGCAGACATGTTTGAGTTCTCTTCCAAGCCTTAATCTTGTGGCCAGTAACTACTAGTTCAGAAAGATGTTCCTTTCCAGGACAACAAATGCCACGTTCCCATTCTCCTTCAACTCCTGTCAGAAGCCGGCTGAGCTGAGATCCCCTGTGGCAGAGTGACCTCAAATCTTTCTGTTCCCTTTCTTTCAGCATTGTAAATCTCTATGCCAGCTCATTTCTCCACTTTCTAGCCTTAATTTTCCACCTGTGGTTGCAACCCTTACAGTCTGTCCAACATGCCAGCAAAATCACATTGTCTGCAGTTGTTACTATGCAATGCCACCTTCTGGTATTGCAAGCTGCCTTCTCATCTTCACACCTCCTTTAATGTTTCCTCTCCTACCACCCTTCTGTTACCACTTCCACTGAGCTCAGCAAACACTGATGTTCCTACAGACTCTTTCACTTCATGACTTTGTCTATATTGCTGGAATAGGCTTGTGCATGAGGTTTTGTTGGTAAATATTTCCTTTCAACACTCCCTCACTTTGTGTGGGGTTTCCATGGTGGTTTCCTGCTCGCTCTTCTGCCTCTGTTCCTCTCACCACACGTATGCCATCAGCCAGGAAAGGTTCTGCAAGCAGGAGACAGTAGTTGATGTTGAGCAGTCAGTGGTGGTCAGCTAACATGGTTCCTTGGCATCAGGTTGTTGCTGTGACTCCAGGCTTTTGCACTTCATCAGCTATTTCAATCACTACCATCCAAAGAGAAGGAAATGCTTCCTGTGTTACTGCACTATCATCACCAGCCTGGACACTTTACTCTTGGTCTAACTATGCTCTCTTGAAATACAGTGAGGAGGCTATGTACAGCCTAAGTTTTGCTGCTCAGAGGCCCCAGAAGCTCAAAGGAGAAAAAGGGAAAATGTACCTTGATATTTTATTGCTCTGCCATTCTTCGGGGATGTTTCCATGGCTCAGTGAGCAAGGGGACCTGCCCCAGTCCTTCCCTGATGCATGGATTGTCCTTGCTGCTCATTTTGCACAGATCACACAAGAAGGAGCATTTTCTCTTAGAATCATAGAATCAACCAGGTTGGAAGAGACCTCCAAGATCATCCAGTCCAACCTATCACCCAGCCCTATCCAATCAACCAGACCATGGCACTAAGTGCCTCATCCAGGCTTCTCTTGAACATCTCCAGGGACAGCGACTCCACCACCTCCCTGAGCAGCCCATTCCAATGGGCAATCACTCTCTCTGGGAAGAACTTCCTCCTAATATCCAGCCTGGCACAACTTGAGACTGTGTCCTCTTGCTCTGCTGCTGTCTTGTCCTGTTATCTCTTATCTGTCTGTCCATGTCAAAGCTGGGGGCATGCTGACTAGTGGACAATATACTTCTTGTGCATTGACATTCCCTGATATTTGTGTCTCAGTGCTGTATATACCTGTGTTATCTACAATAGTTATCTTTTAGATTTAATGTACTGGACAAAGTGCCCTAGGTGGCCTGGGAAAAGAGCCATCAAGATTAAAGGCCACTGAGATCAATGATGCTGATGATTTATGTATGTGGCTGACTATTGTAATGCTAATAGCTTGTTCTGCTTGGCCAGTGTGTGTTAATTTTTATTTTTGTTTTGTTTTTTTAAATGACATCGCTATTTTATTCAAATCTTCCTGTTCGTGGTCAAATATCTCAACTCTAGGGGGACTTGGCACCTAAATACATTTTTAAAATGGATTAAAGTGATTCAGATGGCTAATTCATATTTTCAAAAGAAATTATTTAGGAGTCTAAACCTAGTGGTGTTCAGGATTGCACAACTGATGGTCATATTTCCGCTGTTACTCCACACTGGAAACTTGTCCATCACTATTTGACAAATAAATCTATTGCACTTTGAATTTCAGGCAGAAGAGCTTTTTAAAGAATAACTCCTATCTTTTACAAGGTACCTTTCCCAATGAAGCTACTGTGCCTGCAGTGAGACTGCTTTACAATAGGGTTGTTGAGCCCATCACGTATTCTTCAGATTGGTCTTCACCCTGCAGTACAGGGAGCCTCCATTATTTCTGAGGGAAATTTAGATTCATTGCCCTGAGAATACTGCCAGAGAGGGCCAGTCAGAAAAGTAGGGTTCACTCTGAAGATGATCACTCTGAGGATGAAGAGTTCTCATTTTTAAGTTGTTAAAAATGAGAACTGGTAAGTAGATAATGATCCATTCCATCAGGACAGTATATTTATAGGATATACCAATATTTCCTCAGAGTTCATTATTTCAACTTCTCACCCAAGTTCTTCAGAGAATGAAATGGGGAATATTGCTGTGTTCTGTGGGATGCAGATTTTGAAATTGTGTTTGAATACAAAGGACAGTGGTGGAAGCCCCATCTGTGGAAGTTTTTAAGGCCAGGCTGGATGTGGTTCTGAGCAAACTGATCTAGTGTGTGGTGTCCCTGCCCATGGCAGGGGGGTTGGAACTAGATGATCCTTGAGGTCCCTTCCAACCCTGACAATTCTGTGCATGATAATGTGAGAAAGCAGGAAATAGACAAGTGTGGAACCCTAAGGAAAACAGCAATAGAATTCAGGAAATATTTAAACAGTGGTTGGAGCATAGCTGCAGCTCGAGTTTGGTAAATAAGTGACTACTCAAGGTAACAATGCCAGAACAGGAACATTTTTAATAAGCTACTGATTCTTGTTTTAAATGGGCCTTGTGGCCTCATGTCTCTCTTAGACATAATATGAAGAAATTCCTTGGATGCATGGGATCAGATTTTGTTAAAATATTTTATTATTTTCATCAGGCTGTCTTTGACCTAAGAATCTGATGATTTCAATTGCATTTAATTGCTACAGGTTGGATAACCTTAGGAGATTGCTATCCTCTCTCCTGCTGGGATCTCTGTTGTTGCAGTGATGATGTTTTTCAAACATTGTTTTGGAAAACATTTCTAGGGTTATCATTAATATATAATTATGATAATGAATTATGATGGCTTCAGTTTGCCTTCCTGTAATGCCAGTGGCAGTTCTGTGTGCATATCCACAATAAGATAAGAGTCTTTAAGTGGTAATTACAGTAATTATATTAATTAGAGAGATGTTAGAGTTGTATTACTACTGTATAGCCCTTGGACTGACAATTTTGATAGTTCCTGTGCAAGGACAATACTTCCCCCCATTTTGGTGAATAAGGACTATCACAGTTACTGGGAAGGGGATGGCTTTAGCTGGACTATGAGTGCACCTGTGTTTGAGCACCAGTGGAACCCAAGTCCAATCATCCAAAGAGATTATTCTCAGGGTATGGCAGCCATGCTGAATGTGAAATGTATTTGTGAGAAATTGGAAGAAATTCAGGAAATAAAAACCATTTTGCATAAGCTGACCACATGCATTAAACTGTGTAAGAGCCTGCAGGAGACTCTGCCTGTGCTTTGCAATCCTAACTTTTGTCATTTTGCTTTCTACAATTTATCTTTCAGTTCCCTTACTTATTGAACTTAGCATTGTTAACCACATCCATTTAGACAGAAATGAAAGCAAGAAGTTTTTCTATCATATCGATAAGTTCTTTTGTCATCACTATGGAGCTTGTGGGTACATAATCTACAAACAAAACATAGTATAGTTTTGGAAGATGGAGTGAGTCAATTTTTCATTCATTTCCCTCTCACTGTGTTAAAAAGACTGTAGGATTTGCATCAGTTTTAGAGTTGGCCGAATTGCCCTGGTGACACTTCAGTCATGGTTAAAAAAGATTATGTTGTACAAAGGGCAAAGGGAAGGAAACTACAGAGACTGGTTTGGAGAGGGATTTAAGAGTGATGCACATACACATGAAGGATTAGGGTGTCAGATCAAGCTGGAGAATTCTGGAAAGGTCTGTTAAGCTCTGAGGCAGAATAGAATTTAACAGTTGTGTGCAAATCCTGATAGCTCAAAATCTTCCATTTTAAAAATAGGGATTCATTTAACCACAGTGGAAGGTTCCAAGAGACAGAGGTAAAGGAGAAAGGGGCAGGGTGATCAGTCAGAGCACTAATTAAGGCCAAGGTTTCCTGGGGAAGTTAATGAGTTTCTAAATAGCCAAATAACAGCTGATAGGGAGTGGAAGAACAGTCAGCCTCTGCATCCTGCTTTTATTTCTGCCCTAAAGTGAGAGATACTTTTAGGAGATCTAGACAGTGGTTTGTGGCCAAAAGTCTCCTACTAGGGAATAGCTGCATCTGATGTGAAAAGTTTTTCTTTCACACAATGCAAGGGAAAATTTGAGCATATTTTTAGTCTCTTGAGATTGGAGATAGTGTACATGAGTATCCCTTGAGTCTTACTGCAGTGCTTAGGACAGGACATTTTAACTAATTTTATCTGTTGTGGTCTCTCTGTCCCTGCCTTTGGTTATGCTTCTGAGTGTCTGGCATGACATGTTTGCACTTCTCCCCCATCTTTGCACACCTGATAGCTTTTGCCATCTCCTGACTTTGCTGGGTAAACATTGCACTAACACAGCTTTTGCATAGCATTTGTTTTTGAAAAACTTTGAAAGGCAACCAAAATACAAGCAGGTAAGTGAATAAGAGAAAGGAGTAAGAAGGGAGGCTATATTGGCACAGAGCAATGGGAGAATATGCTGTTAACATAGCTGTGTAGCTATGTTATCCTCAATCAGGATGGGATGCAAGTGTTCAGTCGTGGGTGTAAGTACCCCCATTAGCTAGACACTCACCTGCAGATATGTGAATCAGCAGTGCAGAGAGAATGATGATTTGCTCACCCAGATTCTCAGCTCTGGAAGGATCTGGTCTTTCTGAACTGCTTGCACAGTGGACCTGACTTCATCAGTTTTGTTCCCCATGAGACTCTGTGGTGCTTATGTCTAGTAGGTATCTAATTAAGCATGAGCTTAATAAAATATTTTATCTGCTGTAAGAGCCCCTTCCATTTTCACTGCCTTACCACCTGGTGGATCTGCATCAGGAAAGACCAGTGCATTTTTTTCCAGTTTGACATTCTTGTCATTCCTGTGGTGGCTCATTTCTGAGTCACGTCTTTTCTAACCACTATAAAAGTAACATTAACTTAGCAACAAGCAATTAAAAAACACAGACTCTGTTTGGCCCACACTATCAATTGAGTGTGATTCCAGGGCTGTAATTAACTATGCAATGTTTGGAAGTCTGTTGTGTCCGCCACCTGCCTCCCCTGTGTGGAATTTCTACTCCCTGTGTTGTTCTTACAAACACAAACAGGAGTAAAAAGCAAGGCTCAGAATTGAGACTTTTCTTGATGGAATGTCACAGGGAGGCCAGGAATTCTCTTGTGATATAATGGCATGTCTTCTGCAGCTCCTATTGAAACAACCCATGACAGTAGCTTAACTTTTCTGATCTTAACACTGAAGGCATTGATCATTTCCAAACTAAATTGCTTGCCACCTTGGTTTTGGAAAAAAAATTATTCTCTTCCAACTGTAAAATAGGTAGTTATTAATTCTCTTATGGATTAAGTTCTGCTTTTATATCATAGTTTTTTTTTTTTTTTTATACGTCATAGATGTAATGGCCTAAAGATACTCTGTTGTTTATGTCATATTCATCATTCTTTTTTGGTTAATAATCTATGGCTCAGGACCCACATTGGTGGACAACATAGCTCACAGCCAACACCTCTATAAACTGGTTATCTGAACAGGATATAGCTGACTTCATGGGCATAATCTCATGAACTTCAATATTATTCCCTTTAAACTGGCATATGAAAGGGAATTGCCAACGAGCCATGTGTCATGTAGATTATTACTATACAGAACCTGGTGCCAAGGAAACTGATTTATCCCCTGTTATTACTGTGTTATTCATTGCATTGTGCAATAGATCAATTCCAAACATAAATACACTGAGTAGTCCATAGATAGGAATAAATCTTGTTACGTTCAAGTACGTACATGCTACAGCCCTGGCACAGGGAATCAGAAGTCTCCTGTAGTTTTTTTTTTTTTTTAATTCTGTTTCTAGTACTTTGATGCATTTTATTTATTTATTTATTAATTTCCCATTTGACTGCTTCGTTTTTGATGCTAACTTTGAAGAAATGACTTTTTGGACTTTGTTCTGAGTCTCACCATGCTCACTGGGGGTTTATTGTGTATTTCTGAGCTCTGGGTGTCTTTGAAAGTTGTATGAAACTTGGCAGGACGTAATTTCCCCTCAGTTTTTTCACCAGGATTCATCAGCTGAGGTATGTTTATTTTTGTATTGGTTACTGTTTGTTAGATGTGCGTGACAGAATCACTCTGTGTTATTATGCAGAACCTGTTGCTTGTAGAGCCTTGTAGTGATGCTGGAGGCACTCTGGTAACTTTGGTGTAGCACAAAGCCCCTTTCCAGGCCTGTGTGTCAAGTTCAATAGGGATTGTGAGGGCAGTGCCTCAGACCTCTCCCAAGGCTCGCTCTGTGATTTGCACAATGGTTTCTGGAAAGCAGCTTCTGATCCAATTTGAGACTGCTCATGATTGGATCCCACTACTGATTTCATCCGTCCTCAGACACTGCTGGTAGGCTCAGTCATTCAGAAGCAGATCCTGCTGTTTGTTTTGCAGAAAATTAGCCATCACCTCATGCAGTCTTGCACTGATGAGATCTTTAGCTTCATGTTAACTTGAGGACAGTATGGAAAACATAATTCCTTGCAACCTTTTTTTCTACAGTCTTCAGAGGCTTTTCTCATTTCTACTGTCACTCTCAGGGCTGTATTGAAGCATTTCTATGGGGACAGAGAACAGTCCTTGAGCACAGACCAGCCACAGACAGTATCAATCTGTACTTCTGGCTGACCTTCAGCTTCTGTTTTGTATTTTTAGCTTCCATCTCCGTCGTGGAAGAATTGTGGGTGGATTAGTAGTTCTGTCCAGTTCCTCTAATCTGTAGTGAAAAGTAAATATTAAAAAAAGACTCCTTAATTGTGGTTAAGGAAGAATTGTACTTCCTAACACACACATGCCAAGGCATCCATGTTTAAGGGAATTTGTTTGAACTGGTATCCCAGCCTGAATGTCTTTGTCACACAAGAGGTGCTTCAAATCACTAATCTCCTGCAGTCTTAGCTGGTACTTGTGCCTGTTCAATGTCAGATCCTTTTCCTTGGTGTAGCTGAGCATACCACGCAACCTGCAAGTTGTGCTGGTGAGCAGATTACCTACAATTAGCTGCATCACAGCTAGATCTGTGGAGATCTTCAGTGAGAGGACAATGTCCACTGAAAGGACTGAAGCAACACTGCAGGGAAGATGGAAACCCATCTGCCTGAGTAGATTTGAGCTGGTTAAAGCCTTTGATGATCAGTCTGAACTTGTTTACAGTTTCATATTCAGAAGTCCAGGGAAAGAAAGTCCCTGGGAAAGAAAGTCCAGGCTTTGACTTTCTTGAGCTGTTCCAGCAGGTAACTACAAATATGTCAGGGCTTCATGTCAGGCCTGTGCATCTAGATAAACCCTGCCCATCACCAGAAGTCAGTGTTTTGTCTATGTTTAGACTAGTCACCTTAAACTGATTTTGTACTGAGTGTGGAGAAACAGGGTCCTTTAGAGCTTGTTATGAGCAATGCATCTGAATGTTGGCGGCATCTGCTTTGGGATCATACGAACTGTGCCCTAGAAGTGAGTGTTTCTTTCCAGAGGGAGATACAGATATAGATATCTAAGCTTAGCTGAATGAAACTTACCCAGCACATTTGCCCTTCAGTCTGGTTCAGCTTTTCTTTAGCCTCTCAGTAATCTCTCAGTACTAGCAGGGTTTAAGCAGGACTTAGGACAACGTTTCTATGTTGTAAGAGGCACAGAGAAAGCAGACAGAAAAGCAGGGTGTTCTAAACCATCTGTATAACTTGGTCAGACCTTTAAGTCCACTCCTGTTTTGTGTTATCAATGCTTTTTTAAGAACATCCACTCCAAGTTATCATTTCCTCTGAACATACTAAAGCAACATCTGCTGCCTTGTAGGTCTAACACATGGCCAGGGTGATAGAATCACAGCACTCCTTGGGCTAGAGCTGGGGTTACAATACTGTGGTTATGACATATGCAGTGTTGTCCCAAGTTAGATTAAGAACCTACAATGGTTTCCTGTGTTGCTATTCCAGACTTACCTACCTGATTAGCACCAAATCTGTTTTCACTCATCTCAATATCTTCTATCATATTATATCTTATCATATCAGCAACTGGATTTTGCTAGGTATTGGTATCTGATCATCTAATTTCTTGTAGGGATACATTTAAGAAGATTGAAAACCAAATCTTCTGATTTGGAGTATCTATGTGCCCTTCCCCCATTGACAAAATGGCATCAGGTTCACTTCTGTGACTTGAAAAATCAAAATGAAATGTAGATATAGAAACTAAATGAAGTATGGAGACATATCTGAGGATGAGAATAAAAGTCAAAAATTACTGGAATAAAATCAGGAGGGCTAAACTGACACATGCTTGAGAGTGTATAAAGCAAGCAAGAGGAGATTGCATAGGGAAAATATAAAGGAAAAACAAAGGCAAGTCAGAATTTTACTACTTAACATGAAAAGAGATCAAATAGCAGATGATAAGAAAGTGAAATTACTCAGGGATTTAAATCTGAAGTTTAGTTGTGTCCAGGAAGTTAGCAAATATAACTCTATGCAGTGGGAGCTTCAGGTTAAGATAGAAACCAGATAGAACAGGTTAAAGAATATTTTAAAGCATACATAAAGAAACAGAATATGAAAAAACACTCTAAGGTATTTGAGGAACTAGCAAAACTGAATTGTTAGTTATCTGTCATAGTTGTGGAAAATGAAAAGAGAACACATTTCAGCATTCTCAGCCTCATTCATTGGGAGATTTCCATCTCCATTGAACAGTGACCATACTTCTTAATTCCTCTTATTCATGCACAGATTTAATTCTTGTTGCTTTTATGTTTCCTGCATCTTGAGCCTTATTCTATCCATCATGCATATCCATAGGTTGAAATGGAAATTTCGAAGGCCTGTTACAAACAATTAGAGATGGTGTAAAAATGTGAAAGCTCCTCCTAGCCTTCATTCTGCCCTGTTTCCTCTCCACAGAAAGAGCTGTTTTGAAGTATGGCACAGCAGCAGTTAACCAGTTCATCCCAGCTTCTGTGGAGAGGTATCTACTCAGTATATTGCTGTAACACTTATATTGAATGCTTGTAGGTTTTCGTTACTCCCACTGCTATGTAGTTAAAATGCATGTATCTATGTAAGCCTGCCATTAAGAGAACAGAAACCATACATGCATAATAAGTTGGAAGTGATTTTCCAGTCTTGCACCATGGCTCCTGTGAGTAATATGTGTGTCACAAGCCTTTTCAGCATCACTGAGATTCCTCTCCTGAGAGGGGACTATTCAGCTGAACAAATGTTTGAGGGTCAGGGCTTGAATTTCTATCTATCCTATCTACTGATGCTTTTCTGCCACAAACTGCCCTGCGTGGTTGAATTTACTGAAAATATTGTTGTGTGTGTGTGCAGGGCTGTCTCTGTATAGAGATCAGGGCACAGTTAGTCTGCGTTCACAGATTTGTCCAAAGATTTCTGAGAGAAAAAAACCCTGAAATGTTTGTCTCTTCAGGAATATAGCTCCAGAGACCTGGGGAGATGCCATGCAGTGCATCTATCGTAGACAAAACCTCTTAAGATGCATTATGCCAGGGCAAATGTTACAGAACATGTAACCTAGCTAAGGATCCTGGCACAGAAAGGGCAATGAAGGCAGCAAGCATTTGAACTACAGAATGATGTTTTCAGTGGTTCACAGTGATAAGACAAGGAGCAATGGGTTCACACTAGAACACAGAAGATTTCAGCTCAACATGAGGAGAAACTTCTTTACAGTGAGGGTGACAGAGCCCTGGAACAGGCTGCCCAGGGGGATTGTGGAGTCTCCTTCTCTGGAGGCTTTCCAAACCCACCTGGATGCATTCCTGTGCAGACTACCTTAAGTGATGCTGCTCTGGCAGGGGGGTTGGACCTGATGATCTCTTGAGGTCCCTTCCAACCTCTGATATACTGTGATACTGTGATGTTGTTGATAACACTATTAAACTGTGAGCCTGTCCTCCATCTCTGTAAGACAGTGGTACAGTATTTCTGAGCTGACATCTTCATTTTACAGCAAGTGATTGGGTCCAAATTAGTTGTGTTTTCAGATGAAATGAGAGCTGAACGACCACAGAATCTCCATAAAGACTAACTTTATATAATGCTTGCCATCCATGCTTTCATGCAAAATACTCTACCACCTGTAGGCCAAGATACCTGCTCAGAACATTTTAGAACTGGTTGACTCTTCCATCTGACTATACCATATTAAGGTTAATGTATTAAATTAATCATAAAGCTCACATTGGCCACAGCTGAAATAGCCAAAGTATTTCAGTCTGAAGACATGAAAGGTGGAGCTCATGACTTCCCAAAATCATCTGAATGGATGCATTGTGTAAAACTCTAGCATTGTGGCCATCAATTCCAGCCCGTCTTCTGATTTTTACTGAGCTCTAATTGTCACCACTAACAGTTGAAATTTATTACATACATGCTGAAAACATCCTTCATTGCATTGCTGCAATGGTGCTGCTGCAGAAAGTATCTTTAGCATCTGGAATTTCATGGTATTTTCTTCCTGTATGCTTTTCCTTATTGGTCACAGGTTTTCTGTCAAGATTTTGTCTAGGTATCTACAACATATCCTCGTGACTTTAAATCCAAGGAAGGAAAAAAAAAAAAAAGAAGTTGGTTTAGAAAATCATAGAATCATAGAATTGTTAGGGTTGGAAGGGACCTCAAGGATCATCTAGTTCCAACCCCCCTGCCATGGGCAGGGACACCTCACACTAGATCAGGTTGCCCAGAGCCATATCCAGCCTGGCCTTAAAATCCTCCAGGGATGAGGCTTCTACCACCTCCCTGGGCAACCTGTTCCAGTGTCTCACCACCCTCATGGTGAAGAACTTCTTCCTAACATCCAATCTGAATCTACCCATTTCTATTTTCGTTCCATTCCCCCTAGTCCTATCACTACCTGACATATACACTGCAGATGAAGATGTCACTAACCTACTGATGCCTTTAGGTTTTCAAAGTTAGACTATCAGAATAACCTTTAAAGCAGCATTATACTTGAAATCGATTTGGAAGCAAAACATACCTCTGAGCAACCTGATCTAGTGTGAGAGGCTGGAACTGGATGATCCTTGAGATCCCTTCCAGCCCTGACAATTCTATGATTCTAATAGAAATTAACTCAATGTCATAACCACATGGGAAATGGGGGAAATAGTGTCTTACTAGGCACTCTGTGATTAAAATGATTGACCAAAATAAAAATGTATAAGGCTCATTATGAAATATATTATCTGGACAGGCATAGCTGACGAGCATTTGATATGCAAAAGAAGCTGCTATATCAGCTATATCAAACATCAGATCATTTCAGCCACTGGTTCATGTCCCATAAACCCTCCAAGATGAAGCTTCTTGGCTATAAATACTTGAGAAACACTTGGATACTTCGGGAATGGGGATAGATGTTGATTTATATAGAAGTGGTCGGTAAACACCTTCTACTGATCAAGAGCTCCTGAGGCTTGTGCAATGATCTGTTCTGTTTCAATCTCCTGACCTGGGATAACCCATGTAATCTGCCCACCCTATTTGAGTGTTGTAAGAATAGCATGTGCTCCTATATAATTCTGCCATCATAGTAATGGGAGCTGTGTAAATGCCTTAGCAAGGCAGATAAAATAGCAAAGGACAGAGGTCATCCCTGGCATGTCTCCTGGATACCTCTCCTCTATATATGAATCATATTTCATACAGGCAGGTTTTATTTATGTCCTTGTTCATGTTTGGCAGAACTGGCTGCATGTGGTAAGACACTGCTTATTTTGTCTTTATTTTTTTTTTGCATAAAAGGAAAATACATTTAGAAGTGTCCCTACTGTGCTCAGGATACTTGCAGGCAGAGGGAAGGGTGGGAAATAAATGGTTCTTGGGAGTCTTACAGGGGGAAAAGCGTGGATAATTTGGGGCAGAGCAGCTCAATTTCTTTCAAAATCAATTCCTGCTTTACAGTTATCTTTTTATGTGTTCCTTTATTGCTATTTTTTAACAGAGGAGGAGAAATCCACAATTAAAAATAAGTTTGTGGGATGATGTTCCCTATTTATCTGTTAGTTAAGCAATACAATTAGGATGTTGCAGATGACAGACAATTCTGGAATAAGCAGTACAAAGACACATTAAAAAAATTAAGAGATGAGCATATAAATAATTGAGAAGATAGTAAATAAATGCTTCATCACATTTCCCAGGTTCTTCTGTACTCATAGATCCTTAGATGGTAATGCAGAGGTTTGTACCACACATATAGAGATAAAAAGGCAGTTTGCAGGAAAGGAAAGAAAATAGTCTGTGTACTGGTTTCCAAACTATAGGTGGTACAAACCACTTTGGAAACCTATTTCATTAAGAAAAAGAATTTTAAAACATTCCTGACCAACATATATATATACAGAGTTTTCAAGCATGGCTGAACTGGGTATAATTTGTAGCAAAACATCACATTGAGGACAACACCTTAGTCAAGGAGAATATGCTTTGGTGGTTAATCCCATTGACACCTGTGTGCTCTGAAGGGCTTTGACAAATAGAATTTAGATTTCATTAGGGAATGAATACAAATATATTCTAGTAAATTGAATTGTTGGCATACAAGCAAACCTGCTTAATCATTTATTATTATTTTTAAACTCTGAGCTTAAATGGAGGAAAAGGCAAGTTATGAGTATATAAATTATTTTTTCTTTTTCTCACTCTGAGAAAACAAAATTAAGCTTTAACCTGCATCATTGTGTAAAGAATGTATTCTTTAAAGCTGTGATTTGATCTCATTCTTCATGAGGTTTGCTTGCATTCTGGAGCTTGTGTTTATGTTCTCATTCAACAACAGGAAGCAATGCTATTCTTCACAAGCAGTAGGGTATGACCCTTTAAGCACAATTCCACATACATGTCTTTTACTTTGCACAGCTCCTTCTTCTCCCTCAGTTTTTCCTCCCACCCTTCCACTGCCTCTATAATTGGACCAGCAAGATGGTTTTGATGCTGACTTATTTTTCAGTTGTTTCCCTCATCTTGCTCACTGCACACCACCCAGCTGAGGGATGTGTATTGCTACTAGCAAGTTTTAACCAAGAAACCCCAAAAGAATGATGTATTTTCCTTGTGTTGAGAGAGGAGGGAGAAACAATGAAAAAGGTAAGCCAAGAGGGGTCAGGTTTTTCAGGTGGTTCTTAAATTTGGTCTTTGGGCTTTGTTGGGTAGGCTTTTTAGTGACTGAATGAATTTTAAGTATTTCCAAGTGGTTATATTTAGAGAAGTGGAATCCTAAAAACAGGAGAGTAAACAGGGGAAATAAAATGCCTCCTCAGGTTACTGGGTTAGAAGTAAAGCTGGATGGGCAGATCCTTATCAGACCTTGAAAAAAGACATAAACCAAACTTCCCCTTCCTTCAGCATTCTTGTCCCACCTGAATGCAGCCCAGTTCTGTGTGCCCTAGTACTCCAGTGCTGCTATTTTATTGCTGTTTGAATATATATTATTCAAACACATTATTTCTTACACCACTTTTAAAATCTCGGTCAAGGAAGCAGGCAATGCCACAGAGTGGAAAAAAAAAATCTTCTAAATGCCTTCTTCCAGGCCTGATGGTGCTCAAAATTCTTCAGTGTTTTCTAAAAATGTAATGTAGTTAAACTGTGATAAACTACACATCTTTCCAAAAAGTATTTCTGATCACACAGTTATGAGAGTCTTTTATAATGGCTGAGGAAGAAAATTCTGCTTTAATAGCAGAAATCTGGAATCATCCCAATTTCTACAGAACCTGTCTCATAAAATAGTTTGTACAGAATCATAGAATTGTCAGGGTTGGAAGGGACCACAAGGATCATCTAGTGCCAACCCCACTGTCATGGGCAGGGACACCTCACACTAGATCAGGTTGCTCAGAGCCACATCCAGCCTGGCCTTAAACACCTCCAGGAATGAGGATTCCACCACCTCCTTGGGCAACCTGTGCCAGTGTCTCACCACCCTCATGGTGAAAAACTCTTCCTCACATCCAGCCTGAATCTACCCATTTCTATTTTTACTCCATTCCCCCTAGTCCTATCATTACCTGACACCCTAAAACGTCCCTCCCCAGCTTTCTTGTAGCACCCCCTTCAGATACTGGAAGGCCAGTAAGGTCTCCTTGGAGCCTTTTCTTCTCCAGACTGAACAACTCTCTCAGTCTCTCCTCATAGGAGAGGAGCTCCAGCCCTCTGATCAGCCTTGTGGCCCTTCTCTGGACACCTTCTAGCATGTCCAGATCCTTCTTGTAATAGGGGCTCCAGAACTGGATGCAGTACTCCAGGTGGGGTCTGGGAATGCTCCTTCTGTACAAAATGAAATTTATTTACCAAGAAATTACATCAATTAAAAGTTCTAAATGTAGTGCAAAGATACTTGGATAGCCTTTCTTGAATTTAGCAAATATATATCTACAGGCATGGCTGCATGGCTCCCTGTGGCCTCAATTAACACCCAAGATACAAGTGTTGCCTCAATGAACAGTTATAATTAAGGGACACTAATAAACTTTGTGCACAGAGGAATGAAGTATGTTCTTCACCTGTACTAAATTTGAGAAAGCTGCAAGGTCCTGGCACCATGAAGAGTCAGACATCAAACTCTAAGCATGTTAAGAGTGAGTGAGAAATGGGATGGCAGGAGGAGAGAGGCTCAAGCAGCCACAGTGCAAAGAAGTATCTGTTTGCTAATGACCTGTTTGTTTTAGACCAAAAGTTTATTATTGCAGTCAGTAAAGAGATGAGTTGAATTGCACACAGATTTTGTGGCAGTGTTGGTCAAAGTTTGTATTAACAGGTTTTGGAGGACAAAAAGTTTACAATAAAAAGCCACTTTATGGCAGACTCGGTATTAAGGCTGCCAGCAACTAAAATGCAGAGCATCACATGAAATGCATTCAGCATGAAACCCCCACTTTTTCTGCAGGTAGAATTTGCTTTCTGGCACTGCTTTGATGATTACTCAAGGTCCTGCCTGTGCCATGGGTTTTCATCAGTCGGTGGTGTTTGCATTAAGTTGTGTAACTGCTCCTTACCACCTGTTATGTAAGGAGAGTTTGCAGCTCCATGAGGTATCCTGCACAAATCACACCTGATAATGTAAGCATGGCTTCAAAGGTTGCTCTCAGTTGAATTACTTCTTACATTAATTAAAATCCTCCCTGCATAAATAAATCTGTTTGCTTAATACAGAAATGTACAGTCTAAGTTCAAAGAGGTTTCCGAAAGTAGGTAGTTGTTGTTCTGTAATGCAGTATATATGTTTTGTGATATTCCTACCATATAGCAGTGTGATGCAGCTTTCCTCTTCTGATTGGGACTTCTACCACTGGCTTGTACCATGCCATGCTTTTACCCCAAGTGTATCAGGCTACACAAGTTAAAACACAAGAACATGCAGATAGAGAAGACATCAGAAGAAGACACAGTCAACACTCACAAGGTTATTTATTTATTTATTTAATGCTGCATTTACTATGTCAGCCCTTTTTCTTGCATGTAATCTAATTTTAATTAGGCTAAATCAGGATCTGTAGTAAGGAAAGATGGTCTACAGATGTCCTGGATGTTGCACTAAATACAGACTGTATCCCAAAACAGAAGAAATTGAAGAGAATGGAGATGGAGAAAGGAATCTCAATTTAGAAAAAATTAAACAAGTATTTACATCTAAATCAGAAGGAGTACAGACAATTTGAAATGTTCACAGGATCACAGGATGTTAGGGGTTGGAAGGGACCTCCAGATATCATTGAGTCCAACTCCCCTGCCAGAGCAGGACCACAGAATCTAGCACAGGTCACACAGGAATGCATCCAGATGGGTCTTGAAAGTCTCCAGAGAAGGAGACTCCACAACCTCTCTGAGGAGCCTGTTCCAGTGCTCTGTGACCCTCACAGTGAAGAAGTTCCTCCTCATGTTGAGGTGGAACCTCCTGTGCTGTAGTTTATATCCATTACCCCTTGTCCTGTCACAGGGTGCAACTGAGCAGAGCCTGTCCCCTCCCTCTTGACCCCCAGCCCTCAGATATTTATAAACATTTATTAAATTCCCTCTCAGTCTTCTCTTCTCCAGACTAAGAAGCCCCAGGGCTCTCAGCCTCTCTTCATAGGGCATGTTGTTAGCTATAAGAATGCTTACTTCCTTTCCTTCTCTGACATTAATTATACACTTTTCTAAATGATTGATTTGAATTCCCAGAGCAAACCTCACAAGTTAGATTTAAGGTATTTCTTCACTAGAGAGCTCTATCATCACATATTTTCTGGTGTGGTCCTCTGAAAATGCACATCTTGCTTTGTATGGAGCCTTTTTCAACTCCAAGTATCAACTAACCACATAAATATGAAATGTGTAATATCTATGGTCAGGAAACATCTTCTACAGATTCACCAAAGCAACAGGTAGAGTAGCAGAGACAGTGGATCATGCTGCTGACCATGAAATCACAAAATGGCATTCAGACTCTCTGGCTGTGCATTGTTCTGCTTCTAAATTTTGCAGGTGCAGAGATACGGATGACTTTTTCTCCAAATCTGCCTGAGCCCATTTCTATGAGATTTAGCAAGGCCTAGATTAGAAAAATCAATCATGTTTCAAAATACATTGGCTCTCACTTTGAGGACTGATCAGGAACAGATAACATATCCATGCTTGTGCTTGAAGTATTGGTTAAAATATAGTAACTAAGACATTCTTAGCAACAAGTGTTCCTACTGTAAGCTAACAATGAAATTTTGCTCCATGTTTCATCATACTAGGATTGGTGGTGGTACCTCCTGCTCTACATGTACTAATGATCTACCAGAGGAGCTGAATGTGAACAAGGAATGGCTAAAATTGTCAGGATGATCCCATGATAAAGGTTAAACTTGAGGCTGATATTTGCCCCATAATCCTCTTGGAAGGCTATTCCAGAAATTAACTGCACAAGAGCCTTCTCTGGTTTCCAGTCTGGCCAGTGCTTCCCAAGTATTGTTTTTTACATGAATTTATTTTAATAAATTTATTCTTTAACTTAATTAGCACATTCTAAACTTGTGTCATATAAGAAATACTAAATACTAACTATGCACAAAAAACATATCTGAGAAATCTTACAGAGAAAGTTCTTCTATGAAAAAAAAATGGTGGGGAAACACCACTCAGCTTGAGTGGTGGAGCTCAGTTTGATCTTGGAAACAGTGCAGTAGCACAGATGAAAAATGGGAAGAATTTTTTTGTTTGGTTGGTTTTTTTTTGTTTTTTTTTGCAAGGAAGACCCTGAGGCAGATGCATGCCCAGTATATTCTGAACCACTAAAGCAGACTCCTGAATGCATATACAAAATGTGCTGGCCTGCTCATTAGTTGCTGCATTTTATAACATCAGAGTGGTGTAGTCAATCCATAACACTGAAAATTAAGAAGTTCAATCACAAAACACAGAAATGGGATCTACATTTTCTTCCAGTTCCTCACAAGAAAGAAGACACTGTTGTTTCAGGAGGCTCCTCACCTGGCCTTTCAACCTGAATTCTAAGCCAATTTTATTTTTCCTTAAACTGCTGTGTCACTTTTAGTAAACCATGCTTATAGGTGCTCCAATTTGCCTATTCCTTTTTTTTAAATGCTGGATGAAATTTTTATTTTCTAACTTTGTGTGTCTGCAAGGCAGGTGTTTTAAAGGCAAATTCTGATATAACCATCTCCTCTACCTCAGGTTAAGCTGATTAGGTCCTAATGAAAGGCATTGATCACTCCTCTTCCCCAAAAGACCTGGCTCAAAACACCTCTGTCCTCCAGCCCAGAGTACTTTGCAGGGAATATGTAGTCTAACCACTCACTGCAGGCAAAGGTTAAACAAGCAAAAACCCTCCATAAACCACTGCTGCTTTACCTCTCCTAAGGAAAGAAGGAAAGGGGAAAGTGCAGTAAGAATGCACATGACATATATGATCCTGCATTATTCTAAATCTGAAAGAGCTATTGACTGACTCAGTCCTAAGCCCACAAACAGCTTTATGAAACCAGTCTGTCATGCTATGCCCCATCTAATTTTCAAGAAGCAATGGTTGGTCATGTGTGAAATACCAAGCTAGCAACATGCACTCTTCCTGTGTAAAGGGGAAAGGCCTTCATTTTGACCTTGAGCCAGCAATGTGCCCTACTGGCCAAAAAAGCCAGCGGTATCCTGGGGTGTATTAGAAGAGGAGTGTATCTCCAGTAGATCAAGAGAGGTTCTTCTTCCCCTCTGTTCTGCCCTGATGAGCCCACATCTGGAATATTGTGTCCAGTTCTAGACTCCTCAGCTCAGTGACTTCAGAAAACTGCTTGAAAGAGTCTAACACAGAGCCACAAAGATGCTGAGGGCAGTGGAACATCTGCCTTATGAGGAACGGCAGAGGGAACTGGGTCTCTTTAGCTTGGAGAGGAGGAGACTGAGGAGTGACCTCATTAATGGTTATAAATATATGAAGGGTGATTGTCAGGAGTATGGAGCTAGGCTCTTCTCAGAGATGCCCAGTGATAGCAGTGGGGGCAAGCTGGAGCATAGAGGTTTCCATGTGAACATAAGGAAAATCCTTGTCACAGTGAGTGTGACAAAACACTGGAACAGGCTGCCCAGAGAGGTTGTGGACTCTCCTTCTCTGGAGACATTCAAAACCCACCTGGATGCATTCTTGTGTGACCTACTGTAGGTGATCCTGCCCCAGCAGAGGGGTTGGATCTGATGATCTTTTGAGGTCCCTTCCAATCCCTCATGTTCTGTGATTCTGTGATCCTTCTGAAGGCCTCTGCTATTCCAGGTGAATAATCAAGCAATTTAATAGTTTAGGGTATACACTTTAAAACATTTCTGCACTCACAAAGGCATAAGGTGCTTGGGAAAGTATTAGGTTATGCTCCAAATAGTTAAAAAATGCAACAAACTAAGTAAGATTTTATGTTATGAATTGAATATCTGATATTTAGTAACTGAAAGGTATGCTCTTGCCAGGTCTCTTGGTAGCATTTGGCTCAGATGATCACTGATAGTTTGTGAAATCTAGCACAGTGATACAGTCGTTGGCTGGGACTTAGGACTTAAATGAGAATATTTTTCTGCAGTTCCCAGATCCAGGAGACACATAAGTGGTAGTGGGTTAAAAAATGCTTTTGTTTGGGAAACGCACTGTGGGAAAATTGCTCGATGCCTTTTGAATGTCAGAATTGGAATGTAACAACTGGTGTAGGCAGATTAGTGCAAAGAGAAGGCCAAAGGCAAAAATCTGCCCTTTTTTTTGGTTTTGTTTTGTTTTCAGAATTCTCAGTTAATTTTGTCACGCTGAAACAAAAGTTACAGTTTACTGTTTGTTGATTGTGTTCATGGGACAAAATTTCAATTACATCAAGCTAATTATATAGATCTATGATAAACTAGAGCCTGGAGACGTTGTTTGTTTGTGGTTTTTTTTAGTGAGACTGATGGAAAAAAAAAATCAATCTAGACATCTATGAGAAGTTTTAGTTCCTGTTTGTTTTTTGCAAAACACCAGCAAATCCATTTAGTTTCCCTGGATAAGTTAGGGCAGGGTGTGTTGCCCCTTGGAAATAGTTCTCTGTTGATCTGCAGAACAGATAACCAACAGGATTTTCCAGGATACTGGAAAATATTGGGGTTGTAAAGCCTTCATTGGAATATATGGCAGTTCGCATAAGCATCGTTACATTACATCATTACGTTACTCTCCGAACCCTCTCGAGGTGTTTGCAAAAGATGTCCCCAAAATTCTGAGAAAATTCCCAATGCACAGGTCATAGGTCTTCCATACCAAAAGCACTAAGACCCTTCCAGTGGCAACTCCTTGACTAAAGCCCCATATACCTGTAATAGAGGGAAGGGGATAGGACATGGTGTGATTCAACACCTGGGTCATGTCACCTGTTGCAAAGACTCTTGTGCACCAGTGGCTGAAGGAGCTGTATGTGATCCTAACTTCCAACACCTACAGTGCTGTAAATTATAAGATATGATGAGCCCTTCTAAAACCAACAACTGCTCAGTAGAGCAAAGCTGTGCAGTGAAAACTGCCTCATCCTTTTGAGATATTGATGAAAGACTTGCCTAACATCTCATAATAATTAGGGGCTGTGTTACCCTAGAACAATTTCTGTCCCTCAAGGATGAGTCAGAGCGAATTTGGTGAGATTGTGATTTCTTATTTGTAATATGCCATTTTGTCAAAATGGTCCATACTTCTCTCAGCTCTCAGATTTCTTTATATCTATTTCTTGATTCTTTCTATGGAGGGACAGAAAACAGCTCTGCTCTCATGTTTCTACATGAGAAGAAACTCATCTTCTGTCTGTCTTCTGTGGTGTAGTTGACCACAAGTTCATTGAGTGTGACATAAAATAAAGCCATTAATCAATCCTGGAATATCTGCAAGCACAAAACTGGATTTATCCTTTACATAACCAGAGTTAGGGATTTTTAAGGATTTACAGATGGATAATATTTTTGAGGTATCCCATAGTACTGAGGGCTCATATACAGTAAACCAGTTGTTTCACTGGTGGTATTCTTTCAGATAAAATGTCAGTTTTGCAAATACTCTCACCAAACAAAAGCAGAGGACTGAAATAACCACCCTTACAAAATGCACCCCTTATTCAAGGGAAGCTTGCATTGTTATGGTAGATAATTGCTTAAGATCTGACTGAGTAAGGGAGAATCTTGTTCCAAATTCTGGCAGCCTCTCCAGGTTCCTAAATTAAAATGCTGGCAAATTCCTTTGGCCAGCTGAGATTTTCTGATTTGTAAGTAATACAAGTATGTGTGTAATTGCTTGATAAATGGTGCTAAGTTTGCAATTGTACAAGTTAGTTATAGTGGTTTTAAGCCAGTAGTGCCTTACTGTTAGAATAAAAGCCTTTTTTGTACTAATGTAACAAATTAAAGGGAAAGGTTAGAAGCAGCTCAGTCTGCAATGCCCTTATCTTTTCCAAATTACAGTAATAAATATGATATTTGAATGAGAAGAAATTACAGAAACACAATGCACAATGTGCTATATTACATAGGACAGAGTCACTGTACCTTCAGTGAATTTTCCATTTGTTCTCGAGATAAGAAATAGAAGATGAAATAGATTTGTCTTGAAAGGAGATAAAAGGTATAACCGAACCATTTATATGTGCAATCTTACCAGTCCATTTCATGGCCACTTGGCACTCTTAGATGCTCTTAATACATTGTACACTGAAGGCAATACTGCTGACATGGGGTTCTGCAACTGCCAAATTGCATATTCATTATTGCATATTCATTATTGTTCATAGTCATGTGAGGTCATGGTCGGTCACTGCAAACAGAGAACCTTTGTCTGGATCTTTACTCCCTCCTCATGCAGTTTTTGGTTTCCTAACTTTTGCAGCACTCATTGGGATGAAAGTTTCTTTTTAAAGAGGATGCTGTGTACTTTTTTGTAAACATGTCTCCATTACTAAAAGTGACATCATGGGAATCGCTGGAAGAGAGCTGGGAGCGCAGACCCGGGGTAGAGGCGATGTAAAAAGAAGTCCCCCTTGTCCTTTCTCCCTCCTCCTCCCCACAGCATTGTCTAGCAAACAGGTACTTTGTTGAACTCTGTTGGAAGCATCAGGAGGAATTTTAACAGAATAGGGACTAATGATTATTTTTAAACAAAAGAGTCCTCCCAGCTCTTTCTCATCTGCAAGCTGCTATGCATGGTGTGGTCAGTAGCTTATTCACAGAAAGCCAGGGTTCTGCTGAGTTGCCATCATATGCAAATTACCTCCCTGGACTCACTGGCACAGTAACCACCTCAGTTTAAGAAGTTTAAAAAGACGGATTGCAAAACTTAGGCATGCTCCTGCTCCTACTGAGATCAGTGGCAAGCCTCCCGTTGGCTTCAGTGGAAGAGGAATAGAGTCTCTTCTGGAAGTGAGACGCAGCAGTATTTGAGCTTTTTGGAGCACATGCAGATCTGAAAGTCTGTTCCTTTAGTGCATTCCAAAATTTTTCCTATTTGTTTGACTCCATGGCAACACAACACCACCATTAAGCTCTTAACACTGAAATGAGATTATATCACTAAGCCTCAGGATTTCTACAAGTGTATCCTGTGAAAAGGTCTTGCTGAGATGCAGTTGCCATTGGACTAATTCTGCATCCTTTTCAGACGAGTGACAAAATGACTGCTGGATTTATTTTGTAATAAACCAGGAATTTTCTAAGGTTAGAAAAAAGGAGAAAACTGCTTTACAATCATACCAGAAGCAACTTTTTTTTAAAATTACATAAAATCACTGTGTTTGAGTAAAATATTCGACCTATTTTCAAAACAGTCTAGAGAATAACCTAAGGAGTTTTATCACAAACAACACTAAAATTAAGACTCTAGAGACTGTGTAAAGTTATGATAAAGCCACTGAGGCTTTTATTCTGATTTCTTTATTAGTTCTATCACAGAAACACTTTGCAACATGAAAAATATACCAGTGTAACAGTATGCAATGAAAAAAAACATACCAAAAGATCTGTATTAGATTCTGACTATACTACAGTTCATCTTCTATAGAGGGAAGCATAGCAGGCAAGCTTGCTTTACACTCAGGGGCTGAGAGTTTGCTCTGAGTTACATTATAGCACACTGAAAATGAACTGCACCATTTGATTCCCTATTTTTTATGTGCGGAAGGGGAGAAAAAAATCAAAGCAATTCCATACCTAGAGAAGGTAGTTACGTGTAAGCAGTATCTGTGGACCTTTCTAGTACCTGGTAAGACTTCCCAACTAACAATACAAATGCATTGTATTGAAAACAGTGGACAACACTAAAAAGAATTTTAACTGCCTTACATTTCATGCATTTTCTTAGACTCCAGATGTAACCATTCATTGCCATCTTTGCTATATTCAGTTTTCATGTAATCCAGTTGTTGAATCATCTCCTCTGATGTGATTTCTGAGATAATTTCGCCTCTTGAGTCACAGCTCTGACTTCCCCCATTGCACACAGTCTTACATAGACTTGAATCAATGATCAGGATGTGGGTTGCAGCATTATATTGGGACTTTGATTGCTTCTGTGATCTGCCCTTTATACAAACAAATTTGCAAAAATACATAACGAAACACTGCCTTCACTTTTCTGAATGGAGTTGAGAGTTTCCCCTTCTGATGCCTCCGATCCATCTAGGACAAACTGTGCAATCCTGACTGTGGGATGTGGCCTTGTGGACTGCTGAGCCACAGGAGTGGGGGCAGAATTCTCCTTCTCTGGCATCCACAACTCCACCAAGTCAGTAAAATGCTCATTATTGCAAGTGAAGCTGAGATGAGGCTCTAATAACTGAGATCACACAAATCTGTGACTCTGTCAGTGAAACCCCTTATGTTTTTTCTTTCCATATAGATGGCCTCAGGGCTAGGCTCTGATGAGCAAAGCAGCTACAAATCCACTTAGCTGCTCTAGACCCAGATGAAAGCAGAAATCTGTCCTTTTTTTTACAGGCTGACCTTCAGCAAATCAATTCAAGAAAAAAGTTGATAAAAAGTGAAAAGATGTGTTCTAAAGCTGGACAGTTATGGGCTTGTATTGCAGAACTGGGCAGATTCCAGCTATGCTGATTTTTGAGACCAAAACTTGAAAGTGAGTGTTTGGCACTATTTCAACCAACTGTGCTTCACTAGAGCTGACACATAGAACTGCTCATGAAATTTGAAATGAACATAGATTAAGAGAAAACCAACAGAACATTTTAGTGTGTGAACATAAGAAGTACAACTGGAGACTCTCATTTTTCTATACAAAATGTGATGCCCTAGAAAATGTGCTTTGCTATACACAAATGCTGTATTGTATATTAGTAACACAAACTTTGAGTTGTGCATTTTGCTAGATTGACTTTTACTGTGTATTTTTTTTTTTTAAGAGTAGATGTCTTGTATTTCAAAGTCCACCTTGCAGCAAAATATCTGTCGACAAAAGAGGAAAATTCAGATTAAAAATATATTCTGACCCATAAACTGCAGCATTGTTTTTGTAAAATATCAACTCTGATACCCCAGTGGAAGTCCCCAGGATGGCACTCAGTGGTGGGAAGCAGGACAACTCACATATGCATTTATCAGTTTGGATTTAGCCTATCACATGTTAGATAACTTCTTTCACCTGTGAAGAGCACCTGTAATCCGTGCTTAACAATTCTCATCTGTAAGAAATTCAAAACGACATCTGGAAATGAGATCTCTAGAAGGAGAATACCTCCTCGGGCTACTACTGAAAATTGTAAGCAGAATTATTTGCATTAGCATAAAATGATATATTGTATTTTATCACTTTATTCCTGATTTACTCAAAGAAGAAATCTAAGTGCTAGCCTTTCCATAGGTCTGCAACTCAAGCTTCGTAAGAGTGTCTTTAAATAGCCCAAGACTGCCAAAGTCAAAAATCACTCTCAGCCCGCGTTTGTTTATATGCGGCAATCTCAATCAACATTTACTTTTGGACTCAGTAAAAGGCAAACTGTCACTGCGGCAAGGCCAGGCAGGCAGATCGATACCCGTCCCAAATTTTCCGCAGTTCTTCTTTCAGTAGTTACTCAGTCAGTGTAAACTCACATAAACAGGATTTTAAATAACTTTCCCGGTGTTTTTAGCAGCTTTGAGAGCAAAATAATCGTCAGTCACTTCTCTCGAGGGGAGGAGAAGGCGAGGGAAGCAGTTTGGTGCTGGATACGGCAGTTTAACGATGCCCCTACACCTGCGGTGGCTGCAGCCGGTGATACTGGCGCAGAGACTGTGCTGGCCTGCGGTTCAGAGCTGGGCCGGCCGGAGCCGCTCAGGGCAGCGCTGCGCCGGGCACCACGGCTGGTGCGCGGGGCTGTACCAGCGTCGCCGAGGCGCGGGAGAGCAGCGGTGGGGCGCCTGGTATGCAGCCGCCGGATCTCGGCGAGGGGCAGGGGGCCGCGGGGCTGAGCGGGAGGCCGCGGACCCGCGCCATGGCGACGGGCGCTCAGGAAGTCGCGTCAGGCCCGGCGCCGCCGCGCTGCTCGGCGGGCTGACGGGTAGCGGCGCAGCGGCCGCGGCGGGGCAGGCAGGGACCGGCACGGCAGCCGGGGCTGAAGCCGAGGCTGGAGCCGAGGCTGGAGCCGTGGCGGTGCTCGTCGGTGCTGCCCCTGGCGGCGGGGCGGGGCAGGGCAGCGGCTGCCGCGTGGCGGGAGGGGGCTGGCCACCGGCAGCGGAGCCGGGGCGCGTGTGCTGCGCGCCGCGGCGGCGGAGTGACCGGCGTTGTGTCTCCGCGCTTGGGTACGTGTTTCACGGTGCCCAGGGTGCGGATGAAAGCGGCGCCGCTGCCTCCCTGGGGCCGAGGGCAAGTGGGCGCGGGAAGCCCCCGCGTTTGGGGGGTGAAAGGGTTCCGAGGGAGACGGGCCCTGCGGGGACCGGTGCCAGCGGCTGCTTTGCGGTCGCCCCCGCCCCTCGCGGCTGCCTGGGCGCACGGAGGGGGACGGCCCATCCCGGAGGGGCTTTGCACCCGATACCGGCGCTCAGCCGTTTTATTTATAGCAGATCCTGTGAGCGTGAGGGATCCCCGAGCTGTGCCGAGCCCGTGAGGATGCCGGCGTGCTGCAGCCGGTAACAGCGTAAGCGCCGCGGCGGAGAGCGGACGCTCGGCAGGGCAGGTTTTGTCAGAGGTACGTACGGAGTTGCTGGTGCTCAAGCAGGTTTTTCGTTACCTTTATTTTTTTTTTCCAAAAGCTAATCTTTGATATGTGCTGGTGCAGCCAAGGTCACCTTGAGCACAAGGAAGACGCTTTTGTCTTCAACCGTTCATGAGCCTTTTCGTTCTATTTGTTGGGTGGTTTAATTTGCCTGAGCACTAGTAATAATAATAAAGTGATAATAATAAAGGCAAATTAAGCATAAGAGCCAGCGAAGAAGAAAGGATAACTTATCTCCTTGGGCTGCATGAAGATAAGTATGTGCATGGAGGTTGGAGTAGGTGAGCTCTAAGGTCCCTTGCGACCTAAGCCGTTCTATGACATGATTCTATGGATATTCCAGCTCCAACTCCAGTTTGTACTGAGAGCTCTGTACGTGGGGAGCTATTGCAGGACAGAGAGGCTTGTGTCTGATTGTGCAGGACAGTAAGAAAGACAAAACGTTGAACTAAAGTTTTAGGCCTTGCTCTTGCGAATGTTAGCATACAGGGTGGGAAGAGTTGTTGTTCCTGATAGCTTGGCTGGGGTACAAGTTTCTGTGTGGTGACAGATGGAAGAGGCGATATTGCCACTTTACAGTTTCTCCAGACGAATGTGCCGGGATCCCTGTCTCAGTGACTCTCCATAACAAAGCAGTTAATTTGTAGTCATTTGCAGATATCCTATATAAGGCTAAGTTGCTTTGATATTTTTGGCTTCTTTTATATTTTCTTCTTTTTTTTTTTTTTTTTTTTTTGGCCAACTGAGGATTATTAACTGGGCTTATTATATGCATGGGCTATAAAACTAATCTTTTAAAATAATAGTGTAAGTTTATAATTCTTTACTACTCTTTAATCCCAGAAGTCTGTAGTGTCACTTAGTCAGCAGAATGTTCATATTTAGGAGTGTGCTTGTTATGTGGAACACTCCTTTATCCAAGGAGTTTGCAAACTGGTTTGACTACAGCTAGATCAGACATATAAAATAATACTGTGAGATGGGATTGGGACAGGCCATTAATGAAATTGTTTGGAGATAAGAGGTGTCCTTGAGAAGCAAATTATGAAAGAGTGAGGTCATGAAGTGCAAGAAAGTAGTAAACTTTTGAAAGTGGCTGAAATGTGTATCCTTGTGGCTGAATGATTTAAACCATGCAGTGAAGAAAAGTGGAAAGGCATAGAGGGAATACACTGACCTGCAGTGGGAAGAGCAGGGAGAGAAAAACATGCATGTAGCTGATTGGCATGTTGTTTTTTATGGACATCAAATGTGCTAGGGTTTTGATCATATTAAAATCATGCTGATTTCTGAATGCAGTGAAACTTCCTCAGAACCTAACTTTTACTGAAGGATACAAAAATGATGGTTTGCTCATTTTTTTGCTAAATATCTATCCCTGAAATTTTGTGTGTTTATATATGTTTCTGTGTGTGTGTGTGTATATATATGTGTGTGTGTTATTTTTTACAGCTTCTGATCTTCACTTCAAGTCCTGTGTCATGGATGAGACGGCTTTGTCCCTTGGAACAATAGATGTTTCCTATTTGTCCACCTCAGCAGAGTGTAGTATCAGTAGATGCAAGCATTCCAGTGAAGAATGGGTAAGTAAAAATTGTGACTGTTACTGGTCGTATTTGTCTTATTTTTTCCTTCAGATAGAAGGTAGAGTTTTTTTATTATGAGGAATGAAAATAAGGCATCATCTCTCTCATGAATGATACAGATTCATTTTAATAACTTGAACTATAAGAAGGAGCCAGCACTTCAGTGCTGGTCTGAAAACTAACATTGCTATACAAGAAAAATCCTATGCAACCCTATTGATAGTCTTGCAGTCTTCTGGTGTGATGTTACTAATCACTTTTTATAGCAGTAAATGTGCAGAATCCCCTTCTACCATAGACTGAGGTCTAAGAGAAAGGTCATTGGTGTTCTGAAGGAAGTAGTTGGAAATGCACAAGGAAAGAAGTGTGAAGCTAAAGATGCTTGGTGTGATGGTTTGAAACTGTCTTTTTAATTTTTCCTTGCAAAGTTCAGAACAGAGAAAGTGAAAGAATGTAAATAAGTCACTATTGGGTGTAAGAAAGCAAAATACTGATTGTTCTAAACACTTCCATTGGATAGATAGAAATGTTTAAGAACTATTACCCAAAACAAAGTGGGCGCTCTGCACATTCTGCGTTCGGCAGTGGGGGCAGTTGCTGGGCTGTCTGGCTGCTGTTTCTTCTTCTCTTCTGGCTGAAGATAACACGTACTGACCTTAGCAGCTAAGTTAACAACTTTCTGCTCTAACTAAACTCTGCTTCTCTGTCCAGGGGGGTCTGGGGGGAAGCTCCTGAGAGAGAGAGAGGCCCCTTTGGGAGGGTCCCCTTGGGGGGAAGCAAAGGGAGATCGGTTGTGCTTTTTCTGTTGATTGTATATATTTGTGAATGTTGTGAATTTTGTATATTTGTACATATTCATTGCATTTCATTGTAGATTTTAGACTCTGCTTGTAAATACAGTTTTTATTTGCTTCCAGACTGGGCTAGCCTGGTTATTGTCGGTGGGGGGGGAATTTCAGCTCACACTGACACACTTGGCCATGTTGCTGTTGTAGCTGGAGCTTTTCATGCAATATAGGAGGCAGAGAAAAATTGGTGGATATAAGTATGAGCCTATTAAAAGGCTATGTCTTCTGTTGAGTGAGTCCTGGGATTTGGAGGAGATAAAAGGGGCAGTAAGCAGAGAGGGCTGGGTGGAGCAAAGAGCCACACGGGGACTGAACTAGTACTGGTTGGTTTAGAAGCATAGGTCAGGAAGAATTAGACATAGCTCTGGAGAGGAGGAGTTTGAACTTGATACAGAAGAAGAATTGGAGACATGGTCAGAATTGGAGACATGGTCAGAGTTGAGGGAAAGAACAGATGTCCTGGCAGCTGGGTTTTCTATCTAGCTAGATCCAAGTTACTTCAGACGTCAAGCCATGGTAACCAAGAGATCTGTGAGAGAGTAGCATAGAGGCAGGCAAAACAGAAAACATAGGAAGGAGGTTTTGTGAGGACGTGGTGATGAGTTCAGTCAGGGCAGAAGGAAGACAGTTTTGTTAGTGGTTAATTTTGGAGTTAGCATTATGGAAAGTGATAGGTGACTGGGGCAGGCTTAGCAGCCTGATGCTTGTTTATTTCAGGTGGAAGACTTAATCTTGGAATAATTGCCAATTCATACAGCTTGCCAAATATGCTATATGCACATTTTAGTTTTTAGGTATCTTCAGCATGGCTTTTGACTTTCAGGTTGTTTCTGGCTGGGCTGGCTCTCTAGCTGAGTATGTGATTCTCTGTATTGGTGTTTTCCAACTCTTATGCTGATTTGAGCAGTTGGTTCTACCATGCTTCTCCTCTGCTTCAATGTGCTGCTTTAAACAACTTTTTGATTTGGTTTATTTCTGTAATTTCCATTTTTAATAAAAATTTGACTATATATATATAGTTCAGAAAATGACAATGCAGTGCTCATTCAGTAGACTTTAATGGGAAAAATTGGTGTCTTAGTAATAGTTGTTGTTAAGTCTGTTTTCATTGTGTCCTAACATAGAGAACATGTTCTGTGAATGCAGTTACCTTGGAGTTTTTGTTTCTATAATTTCCAGAAGGACAGCATAACATTGGAGAATGCACAGTGCTCCCTTTTTCATGTCACTTTGCATAAAGCTGCTGAAAAAGAGACTACAAAGTAAAGTGCTAATATTTTGCCTACATTCAGGCTTCTTGCAAGTTTGCAGTTAAAGGTTAAAAGACATTCCTCATGTTACAAGCACCCTGACATTATTAAGAGTGTAAATTACTGTGAATTTCTTCCACTTTTCTGCCCTATCAAGTTTCCTGGCTGCTTCTTATTAGAGCTATTATATATTTCAAAATTTTGCATGTCAGCAAATGCCGCAGCACGTCAGATATAAAAGTGCAACTCTGTGATTTTGGTTTTATGTTTTTAAAATCACATCATCCGGAGACAGTATCGTTTGTTTTAGAAAAATCTTGGGGAAAATGATGTTAGTTTCACATAATTGCAGGGGTTGGGCAGTATTTTTTGTGTGTGTCTGACAACTTTTTTGTTTGTGTCTGAAAACTTTTACTCAAACGTTTTCACGTAGCCAGTCAAATGTATTATTTCTGGATATTTAGACAGTGATCTTTTGCTCTGCAGGGAGAGTGTAACTCTAGGCCCACTCTCTTCCGATCCGCCACCTTAAAATGGAAGGAGACTTTGCTGAGCAGAAAAAGGCCATTTGTGGGACGATGTTGCTACGTATGCACTCCCCAGAGCCGGGTAAGGAGATTACAGACTGGATTATGTTTGACAATAACACATAGTTGCAGTGTAATGGAGTTCCAGTAGTTTTCTTACTTTCAGAATTAAGGTCATAGTGTTGTTATTTCATAAAGGAACACAATTTTTCACCTTTGTTTGCAGTTATGGAATTAATGGATGCCGTGGAGCTGTTCTGATGCTTTGTCTCCCACAACTCTCCAGCTCTTCAGAGTTAGGAAATTTTCCACACAGTTAGGAAGTTGTGTGGAAAAATTACCTGCTCTGCTAGATGAAGAAAGGGAATTGGATGCACATTAAAGTGCTAAAGCTTACTTTTAGGATGCCTAATTCTCTATCCATAGAATAAGTACAGTTTTGAAAGTAAGCAGTATGCTTCCCTTCAAACTTGAAGAGATCAATCATTTGCTTGAGCAGAGAAGTTATTTTCCTACAGATGGCTGATTCCTGACTTCTCTTGCCAGCCTGGAAACCAGGAGTGTCAGTTACAGTGGTGAGGATATTTGCCTGCTGGGAACAGTGTCAAGATGGTGGTTCTAGAGAGGTTGCACAAGCTGATTTAAAATGTGAACTTTATTGAACTGCAGTGGGACTTTCCGTAAGCTGAAGATGCTAAATGCTGGTAAATGGCATAATAGAGTTTGCAACCAGTTCATCATGTAATTTGACTGTATGTACACCCCAGGATTCAAACTGCACTTAGTTGCACCTGCACTAAGTTCCATGATTGGCTGGACTAGAGTGAAAATCTGCTCATTTCTTTGACCAAGCTAAGTTCCACTCTGTTCCTATGCCAGAATAGAAATGCAGGACAGAGATCCAAGCATAATGTGAAGGCTGTCTATGATATGTGCAAGACTACTTCTAGCAGACATGTGGTTTGACTTGTAAAAACCTGTCTAGGAATCCTCAACTTAGGGCTTTACAGATTTTCGTTAATCTGTTAGAAGTTAGGCTCTCTGCTCAAATTAGGAATTATGCTTTAAAAATAAAAATCTTGTTCTGTATTTTGTCCACTTAATAAGAAACTAATTAAATATCCAGAGATCCCATTCAAGAAAGGGGTGTGATGTGATTAAGACCTTTATTGCTTTCTCCCACAAGGAGAAAGTGCCATCCGTAGAGCAGACAATAACAAAGCAAATCCTGTCATTACACTCTAGATATTTCACTTTTTTTGAACTGCCTGTTTGGACAGTTCTGTTAAGGGGAAAGGGTGGATGAGTGAGACATTTCCTCAAGTTGGCCAAACTTAAGTTTTGGACAAAGTACCAGCTTGCCAAAGTTGAGAGTGGGAAGACTTACATCTCCCTCCTGTACTTCCCCTGCTGTCTTGGGAGCTGATCAAGTTCACTAACCAAGCAGAAAACTACCTGCTTTATTTATTCATTTAGTGTGGCTGTCTTAGTTTTCTGCCTTGCCTGAATGAGGTTGGCTTATTAGAGGATGTGATGAATGCTGGAGGTGGTACAAGTCAAGAGGTGAAGGACTGGCCTGGTGTCAGTTTTGTAATTAAGTGTTATTTGGGCAGAATGAAATTAGCCTCTTGGTTTTGAAATATGAAAGAATAAAGTTTAGGTTTTCCTGCCAAGAAATAGTTATCTAAAGGTGAGCTGCTCCAAAATGCATCCCAGAAGAGTTAGTGCACTGGCATGTAGACTCTGTACTAGGAAGGTTGAAAGCAGGATTAAGTTTGTTGTTCAGGCAGAGCAGGAATGTGGAGATTTGCCACCTAACCCTGGATGGATACCCTTGACCCTTGGGCTGCTGTTATGTGATGCTTGATCTGCTGGCAAACTGATTGTCACTGACTGAGCACCACAAGGCTTGTAATTATACTAATGATGAATGTAGCTTAGTAAAGTTCTGTCTCAAAGATGAGTTCTGTATTATGACAAATCCTGGTTTATGTGACATCAGAATATAATAAAATAGTCTGACTTGAAGAATACAACCATTCCTGTGTGCAGCAAAGCCTAGAGAATACTTTGAAAGTATTGGAGTTAGGAATAGGGACTTTCTGAATTCCGTTTTCATGTCAGAGCAGTTTGTGTGTACTTTGTGAGTGAGTTCAGCACTTCCAAGCTTTGGCACTTGTTCATAATAGAGGTGAAAAACATTGCATTGTCTTACATGTTCTGGTGAATGTAAAGACACAGTTATTCTTATATGTCAAAGTAGTCCACCAATCCTTTTTTTCCTTGGTTTTACAGGATAACTTCTTCAATTCTAGTATTCCTTCCTTGGGTCTACGTAATGTCATATATATCAATGAAACTCATACAAGGTAAGGTAGCAAGTCTTTCTTTTGCCTTTAAATTAAAATTCTATGTGTTCTGGTCTTAAAACAGGGGAAAATTCCAGGACTGAATGAGTATATACTACTGTCCTAAAATGCAGGAATTGGTGCTGACTGCAGGAAAGTAATGTGCTTGTTAAATCTGGCCAAGTGTCTTTGGGAGCTGGACAAAGTCCTTTGGGGTTATAGCCAAGGAGTTTAAGGGTCCAACCTGTTTCACAGAAAACAGAGCATGTTTAAATCCTTTCTCCTTTAGTGCAAATGACAGCATCTGTAGCATAAAGCTGTGAAGAGCTGTTTTATTCCCATGCTCAAGAATGACTTCAGGCTGCATTTTAATTTACTGAGAAGATCTGGCTCACAATTTAGATGTTGACTATTACCACTAATGACAATTAAATCTGAATATGTCTTATGAGACTGACTTTTCTCTGCCTTGGTGGCAAAGTGCAGCTCGGTAATGATGGTGAATATGACCTAAAAATGATGATGTGTCTTTGCACTATTGGAAATGTATCTTGTGTTCTAGGATAAAGATACTGGAAATATATATAAAAATCTTTATTCTGTTCTTTGAAAAGTTAATAGTGCTTGCTAAGGTTTTCCCAGTAATCATTAGCATAAGCAGGTCTTGCAGTGTTTGCCACAGTCACAGCAAACAAAGAGAGGCCAACAGCCTGAAAGAAATGAGCCAAAGTGTCTGAGTGGAAGAAAGGCAGCATTGTGCTGTGCTTGAGAAGGAGGAAGCTAATGTTAGAGGATGTTCATTCTCTAATTTGAATTAATTATGTTACTTAAGAGGTGAGCTTGTAGTTTAGAAAACAGAAAAATAAGAGTAGTGTTTGATTTTTAACTTTTAAAAAAAATAGTTCCAAAAGTCTCATGCTTGAATAGTTTTGAATGGTCAGAGTTACTTAAATTAGAAATATAAGGGCAACAAAATGTGGGTTAATGAGTTATTCTGAAATAAAAAAGCTTTAGCTCAGAATATCATTATAGTCTGAAAATGTACGATCTTAATGAAGTTCTAAAGTCCTATGGGGTTGCATAGCCACAGTTTCTTGACCTTAGAAAGAAGAGGGATTCTCTTTAGCTGCCAGCATATTGAGACAGCCTTTTCCTGAGGTGCAAATATGTCTTCTTGACTGGCTCTATTCTGTATGGTTTTTGTCTTCTATCGTTGCTACATGATTAGAAAACTGATATGATGCAGTATAATGAGAAAAATCTAAGCTGTAAAATGAGTGTAGAAGCCTTTATACCCTGACAGATCCCTGCAATAGCTGTATGCTGCTGTGATGATATATTCATGGTTACCAAAATTGTTGTCAGAAAGAAGCATGTCCTTCGCTCTGCTTTTTAGAATAATAAGGCTCTCAAACTCTGAGGAGAAGGGGAGAATGGAAGAGCAATTAAGCCAGTCACAACTCTACTTCCCTGACAGCATGAATAGCAAAATTCTGCTCTTTGAAATGATCTGAGTGTTTGTGTAACAGTTATGTGTCAGACTGTGCTGATGGCTTTTGCGTGTGCGCTCGTCTCGGTTTTATTGTGAGTGACCTGAGTGCTCAGGTGGTTTGGCCTTTTGCGGTGTAAAGGTTCCTTCACATCTTTCCTAGCTGGTTTTAACACATGTATAAATTTAGTGAAATATGGTAGGGAAGTTTAACAGCCAAGATCAGTAACTTGTGTGACGACAAATGGAGTGAGACCTTGGCGTCACTCCAGCATGGAAACCAGCGTGAGCGTTGCCACCTACGGTTTGGTTTGGGACACTCTCCAGAGCATTAGTGATGCATTGCACCAGCAGTCCTCTTGCATAATACTGTGTGCTCTGGTTTCAGGAATGGCCAGAATTTAATCTGTCCTTCCAGCTCTTAATTTTGCCCCTTCATGTCAGCTCTGCTGTTCACAAGCCTCAGCTCTGTTTGGTTTGTGGAGTGATTTGCATGAGTGGTGACTTGTCCAGTCCCGGCCTGATGAGGGAGGGTGGCAAGGAGGGAAAATAGTAATGAATATTCATTGCTGAGGGCTGGGATTTAGCCTTTCCCATGTCACATCCATCTTCTGTGATATTAGGAAACAGTTCAACATAACATTTTCTCAGGTGACTGCTTCTTGTATGATCCAGAGATTAGAGGAGGGTTAATTTAAAGGGAAGAGACTGGCTGCGTAAGCTACTTAAATACTCAAATGTGTGGAGAGAATTACTATTTAGTGGTTCTACTCCTGTTAAAACTTTGCAGGGAGAGGGTATGTAGAAGGCACGTCGGGCTTGGTGTTTAAAAACACTAGAAAAGAAGCAAAGGTTTTGAATAAAGTGTTTTTTGTGTTGGTGGCTAAGGCAAACGTATTTGCAGAAGTGTCTGAGAGAGTTTATCCTGCGTGTACAAAGTGAAGAGCTTTCCCAAGAGGACTTGGTGTTTTTTGAAGATGTTGACAAACCTCTTAGCTGGCCATTTATGTTCCTTCATGGAAAGTCACTGACTCAGAAATCTGCCCCTTATTTTACCCTCGCTGAGCTAGGGAGTTCAGCAGACAGACAAAATGTATGTGCTGGTTTCTAGCTACTTTCCTGTGATATTGTGAATGTTTTCAGGCCAGCATCATCCTGAATTGAAGTAATGCAGACTTCAGTTATCTCAGATAATTTGTGCTGTGCATTGGTTGTTTAATCTGTAGCATTAGCATATTGGCAATTTACAGGAAGATGTAGAAGGTTTTGGGCATCCCTTCATAAAACTACTACTTACTTTACTTCTCAATTGTATTTTTATGTGTTTTTAATGTTAGTTTTTTATGGCAGTGAAATATTTTGGAAGTCACACTCAAACACCCTTCATGTTTTTGTAGGTACAGGGGGTGGCTTGCAAGACGCTTTTGTTATGTCCTTTTTGTGCAAGAAAGGGATGTTCATAAGGGTATGTTTGCCAAGAATCTGACAGAAAATGTGCTGAATAACAGCAGGTAAGATCATGCAAAATAAAGGATTTTTATTTTTTTAACGACTGATACATCATGATGTGATACAAGAATTTGGAAATGGCAGGTTTTGAAAATTAGGCTATTTAAAATATTAAAGTATCTTTCAGCACAGCCTTTCAGGACTGTAATTTGCAATTTCTGTTTGAATAGGAAAAGAGGGGAGTTGAAGAATTATAAATCTCCAAAGGAATGATGCATAGTGGGTGGACAGCAGATAGTACAGAGAAAAACAAATTGTTATATGGGAACTCTTCAAACATTTGTTTATCTAATTTTCCAAATCATTATCCATAAAGTCATATTGCAGTCACCAGAAATTGTCAGTGTTTCAGAAATAATAGGAAAGCAGCATTTCAGAGTAGCTTGAGTACTAAGAGTGTGAGGCAACTGGAAAAAGGCTCCAGAATGCACTACCTGCCCTTTACTTTGTGGAGCTTGTTTTCTGATTCATATGCCACGTTTTTAACGATGTGTTGATCCCCTGATTAGCTATTTAGGTATCAGTTTTCCCTGGACAAAGAGAAATTCAGCTGGATGTCCACTCCTTGAGACTACTTTGACTTTTCAGAGGGCACATGCTGCCTACATTAACATTGCTAATTCTCTTGAATGTTTAATGTTCAAGTCCCATCTGAAGATGATAGGATTGCTGTTGAAAAGTAAAGCAGACTGTGTTGTGCCACAGTTACAGGGTGTTAAACTACTTAATCTCTTTTAGAGATATTTTAAATGGGGAAACCAGCCCTTCTAAAATGTAGTCATATTTTGTAAAACTGGGAATTCTAAGGGGAAGGTATCTTAGAAGTGCAAAATGGCAGCTGCATAATTCTGTCTAAGGAGGCAAGTGAAATTGCCATGGCAGGAAAAAGAAAATATTAACAAAGAGGGGATTTCAGCTGTAATTTCAGGAGATTTCTTTCTGCATTTTTAATCTTATTAACTATTTATGAAAGCTGGCAGTCACTTGATGTCAGTACTTGTGAACTGTATACACACTGTTTTGTATGGTCAACTTTGAGTGCATTCATCCATTGTCTACCTCTTTAATCAGACCTTAGAACATTACTGAGTTAAATTTAAAGCATTTGGAGTACACTGCTTTGGTGTGCATCTACTTTTATGCTTCCAAGTTAACTCCTGTAGTAGCACATAGATACTGTTTCCAGTAGTTGTAGTCTATGTCTTGCACTCTTCTGTTGTGGGACTGTCTCCTAAGTTTCACTTTTCAATGTTAGAGTCCAGAAGGCCATTGTAGATGAAGCTTCTGAACCAAATGCTCCAGGTAGTTTTGCTCAAACAGATCCTAAAGCTGTCAACAAAGTGAAGAAAAAAGTTAGGAAAATTCTTCAGGAAATGGTAGCAAATGTGTCACCAGCTTTAATCAGGTAAGCAAAACAGCTCATGAGTAATGTCAATGGGTAGAAGGAGAGCCAAGCTCTCTCCGAGTTATACCAGCAGGGCTTGTAACACATTATTCATAAGTAATGAATATTTATTCATAAAAAATAATACATTATTCATTAAAAGCCTTTCTCTAGTGTTAATGAATGAAATGGTAGTTATTCTTCATTTTCAGATGCAGCAGAAGCCCTCTGCCTTTTCAAGGGATAAAATCATACAATAAGATTAAATACATTATTTTCTATTTGTCTTCTGAAAATAGATTCAGTGCTAATGCTTTGAGCAATATTAGCATCCTTTGTTGTTTTAGGCTGATAGGAGCAAGAGCAGATGGCTGCAGCATCTTAGACTATGACAAACCTGTTTTCTAGTATGCCATCGAATACCATAACCTGTAGTTATAAATATCTATTAATATATATAAATATATAAATATCAGAGGGATGTGATGTCCACTTTTACTACTAAGGATGAATTTGTCTCTGTCATGTTGCTAGTTCCCTTCACCCTGCATTATTTGTAACTATATTAAATTGTCCCACAAGACCAGATACATGCTGTCACTTAACTAATTTAGTTATTATAGTTGAACACAGAGCCTCCATCAGCTTGCCCCATATGGAAAGTGGTCTCTGCCCTTTGCATAGCCTTCACTGAGGCTGATGCTCAGTTTTGTGTCATAACTGCAGGAGGTTGCTATGTGTCATAACTGCAGGAGGGTGAAATGTGGTTGCTACCCATGGCTTAGCTGATAGGAAAAAACATGTTAAGTAATTGGATTTTGCTGTAATTTTATTTTAATATAAAGTAATTAGATTTTGTGGCTTTGCCTTTAGTCATATAGAAGCAATGTAAAATGAAAGCAGAAGATGAATTAAGCTTTTTGAGTTTGTTTGTTCTTCAGGTTGACTGGCTGGGTATTACTAAAGCTGTTCAACAGCTTTTTCTGGAATATTCAGATCCATAGAGGTCAAATAGAAATGGTGAAAGCAGCAACAGAGGTAAGGGAAGGTGGGAAAGAATTTAGTAAGGTAGATTTCTGATGGAGTTTCTATTAATATTTTCAAAGCTTTCTCTTTTTAGGAGAGTTCTAAATCTGTGTGATAATCAGATTGTAGACAGAACTGTCTTCTATCTGTGAAATAGTGCTTTTAAATAAATATAGTGCTCTTTGAGTTGTATAACCTAAAACTCTATGTGAACTCTGGTTTTACCTTTGTTTCAGGGTCAAAGTTTAACTGTCAGGCTGAATGATTGTCTTGGATAAGCTGCATCCAGCATTATTTCTTTTATTGTGCTGTTGCAGCCAGTACTAAATCATAGCTCTGTTTAGGATTCTTCACCCTCACCTTAATTTGGAAGAAATATCTGCTTAAGAAGTAAACTTTTCCTATTACTTCCTAGCAATCTGTTTCCAATCTTTTGATATTTATTCACATTTATCAAAAAAACTCCTAAATTCTACCATTTTCTTTGCACTCAAAGGAACTGATTCTTTTTGCAAGGTTTGCCTTAGAAAGAAGAAGGTTCCTAATACTTTCTGCTATCTTTTGATTCCAGTGTTCAGGAACCTCACTAGTCATGTATTCTTGCTGATACCTAATAGAGCGAAAGAGCAGGACTAGCAGTACTTTGGTGACACTGATGATTTAACCACGTCCCTTTAATTGATTGTTGTCTCAGTACTGTGAGTCTGGAGAAGCTGGGTGTATTAATCATTGGTAATATAAGGCATACAACTGAAAAATGAAAATTAAGGCATACAATTGACTTATATGTTGTCATCACGTTTGAATGAAAACCAGAAGTAAACCAACTGGATGATGGTAACTAGAAAATACCATCAGTTCTGATAATATGATGCTAGCAATCTTAATGGTGGATTTTAGAAAAGAAGTAATATTCTAGATCTTTTATCAACTGCATTCTCTCTTTTTTTTCCCTGTCAGATGAATTTGCCTCTTATCTTCTTACCTGTTCACAAATCCCACATAGATTACCTGCTCCTTACATTCATTCTTTTCTGCCATAACATCAAAGCACCCTACATTGCTGCAGGGAACAATCTCAACATCCCCATCTTCAGGTAATAACCTCTTATTTCAAAAAAATGAGGGGCTGGGGGGAGGGATCTTCAGGCAAGCTATTGTGCAGTATATCATTTGTACAAGTGCAAGATAATCTGAGTATTATTGCACCATCTTGTACAACTTCTTTAGTTCCTATTACATGCTCAGAGAGAGCAAAACAAAATCCTTCTGAGAAACTCTGTCGTAGCCTAAGTAGGGTTAAGGAAGGATATTCCTCTCTTCTTTGAGGAGCCTCAGAGTGAAGAGGTGACTTAAGGGAAGCTAAGTATGTGAAAAGTGTGTAAATGAACAGCTCTTTGGCGTGAAGTTTAATGAGCTGGCCAATGGGCAGAAACCATACAGCCTGAATAATACTTTGTGGGAAAGTATTCCAGTTTGGTCTCTGTTTAAATTATATTTGTGCTGGTGAAGAACCTAAGGTTCTTTCAGGTAGCATTTTGCCAGTGAGGCAGGATTTGGGGACATATTGCAGGAAAGAGAGGAAAGAAGGAAGACGCCTTGACTTAGAAGGTGTTTTGCACCAGTAGGTGCTGGTCTCTGATGATCCCACTAAGAGGCATTCAGACTCTATAAAGCATTGGTTAAATGCTATTTATTAGGCCTAGCAGTATAAAGAGGGAGATACTGGCATAGACAATGTCTCTTTAGATGCTGGGAATCCCAAGTTGTGCAGCCTCCATCAGGTCTGTAATTCACGCATGGTGTGCTGTGCATAACCCTTTCTGCCTGCAGAAAGAGTTATCCCATTTTGATCATTTGAGCTAATACAGGATTTTCTTACAAAAAACCAACTCTATTCATCGTTTCTTCTCTCAAGCAGAAAGGGTATTCCCATGAGAACTTCTTGCTACACTTAGATAAAGGCAAGGCCATGCAAGTGGCATAGTTGCTGGTGCCGAGTGAGAGCTGCCTGCAGGCTTCTCTGTTAAAATGAGTTGGCTGAGCTGATTCTGCAGGGGTATGTGTAGCACAACATGGGCACAAAGGCTATGCTATGTGTGCAGCACAGACTTGGGCCAGCTCAGCTCAGTGTACAATAGTTTCCTGGTCAGGGTGGTTTACTACAGAGAGTAAGTAGTCTGTCAAGAGAGTGAAATGGAGTAAGATGGTGTAGAGAAGTCTCTTTCTTAAGTTAGACTAATACTTGTATGGTTCTATCATGTGCAGGTAGTGTAATAGGTTTTAGTCTTAGAGAATTCAAGTGATTTTAGTTCCTGTGCTGTGCTAGGAGCTGTGGAGTATTTCTCTGCAAAGTAAAATCACTGAGGAGAATTCTTCTTTATTATGTAGCACATTGATCCGCAAGCTGGGAGGATTTTTCATTCGTCGGAGGTTGGATCAGAGTCCTGATGGTCGTAAGGACTTCCTCTACAGAGCTCTGCTCCACGTGGTACGTATTTCTTGTCTCTGTAGTATTTCAGTCAGGTGGTAAGTAGGAAAGTGAGTTCTATTGGTCTGGGGGTGCTGCTTTGAATTCATCTGAGCTTTCATGCTGCAAAACAAGATACACGTTTTTGTATAAAGTCTTGAATGTATAGAAGAAAAGAAAATTGAATGCCCTTTGAGGGTGAACAGATTGTTAACTTTGCATAATCCTTACTAAAGAAGGTAGAAGTAATACTCTGTAAATCAATGTTAAACTTAAGCCTTGTTTCTCTTGATTTCTTTTCTACTGGGGCATACCTACACTGATTCTGTTAACTGAATAGAAGTCTTCTGCTTATAATGGACTGATGTAATCCTTTGTGCCATTCAGTATAATAGCTGTGTTTGCATCTTGGAAGATGGGATGTACTGGGGAAGCAGAAGGAGGGTTGTATGCAAATTGGCTAGATTCACTGTTGTTAAACATGCTGTTCTTCAACAAATCAGCAGCATTAATACTGCTTCTATATTCATGCACGTTACGTTGCAGTCTGGTCTGGGTGAATGTCAAGCATTAATTAGTGCATTTGTTTTTTTTCACAATTGTTCATGCTAAATCGTGATCTCCCAGTTTTTTAAAAAGGAATATGTTTCAAGTGTGACTTTACCAGTATAATTACTCATTTTTCCCCCTTTTTTCCCAATCTTGTTGTATTCAGCACATCGAAGAATTGCTGAAACAGCAGCAGTTTTTAGAAATATTCTTGGAAGGCACACGGTCTCGAAGTGGAAAGACATCTGGAGCTAAAGCAGGTCTTTTATCTGTGGTGGTGGATGCTCTCTTCTCAAATGCTACTCCTGACGTCCTAATTATACCTGTGGGAATCTCCTATGATCGCATAATTGAAGGTCACTATAACAGTGAGCAGCTGGTGAGAATGATTTTACAACTTGTTTTGCCTAGGGGGTTTTCTGATGATGTGCAGGAAAATGTGTTACAGGGCTAAATGCTGTGCTAGTTGTCCTCTGTCCCTTGCACTTGGTGTTAGTGTTGGAAGAGGACAAAGCTATGAATCACAAAACCTCTCTGACAGGTATGGGTGACATGCTTCTAAATGCAAATTCATGACATAACAAATCATATGTTCAAGTGGGTATCTATGGAAAACAGTAATTCTCTGCATTTACTGAAAGCTAAAAGGTGCCTCTAAATCCTTGGCCTTGTTTTGTCTGCTGTGGCAGGCATTTTAAGTTTAAGCATAACTTTTTCATTGCAAATCGGAAGAAAAAGCTAAGCAACCACCTATGTTTTGCAGGGTAAGCCTAAGAAGAATGAAAGTCTTTGGAGTATAGCTAGAGGAGTCTTCAGAATGCTGCGGAAGAATTATGGGTGTGTCAGAGTAGATTTTGCACAACCATTTTCCTTAAAAGTAAGTTTGATATTTTGAAGATCCTTTCAAAAGTTTGACACTTTTGATGTTTCAGCAGTGGGTGGTGACATGGATTTTGCTCTTTGTGGATTATTACTACCATTATCTATTGAAGCCCATCCCGGTGGGACAAAAGTATCCCTGTTGTCTTAGGACACATTTATTAAGCTGAAATAGTCTCAGAGGTGATGCAAAGGGTTGTTAGATTTGGAATAGTTCAAGTATTCTCATTGGGCTTCTTTGTTTTGGATTGTTTCAACAAGCAATCTTTAGAATGGTCCTTGTACCAGTCTCAAGCTGTGCCAGGGGAGGCTTAGGCTGGATGTTAGGAGGAATTTCTCCACGGAAAGAAAGATTGCCCACTGGAATGGGCTGTCCAGGGAGGTGGTGGAGTCACTGTCCCTGGAAGTGTTTAAAATAAGACTGGATGAGGCACTCAGTGCCATGGTCTAGTTGATTAGATGGTGTTGGGTGCTAGGTTGGACTTGATGATCTTGAGGGTCTTTTCAAACCTGGTTAATTCTGTGATTCTGTAATAACAATTATGCTATAGAAATACTTGGAGTTGAAGGAAACTGAATGCTGTTCTCCAGTTTGTAATTAAAAGACTTACACTATGGTTGAGGAAGGGCATTTATCTCACTGGAGTTTTAGAGTTACTAAGTAATTAGTAGCTATAAAAGTATCATGGATAACATGTCATAAAATGCTGCATAGTCTTTGGAAGTCAATAGTTTGTTACTCATTTACAACTATTGCCTACACTAATTCATCAAATACTGTTGTGTAGTACTGGTGCAGTAGTACCTGCCTTCACTTAGATTTTTCTCTGATCTCTTTGCAGAACCTACTACTATGCTTAGCTTAGTGCATTTCACTAAGCCATGCTCTGCTACAGTGTATCTTATTTTCAAGTGTGACTTTAATAAGATTAACTACTGTAACAACAACCTCCTAGAACATTATTCAAATTAATTAGGTGTTCTTCTTTCTGCCCTACTTCTCTCAGTAAAGCAGGAGGTTGGAGAGCTTTGGAGGGTTCAATTACCACAGTATGAAATTATTGTGACTGTCTGCACTGCATTATAATTAGCATAGTAGGGAAAAATATTAACTCAGTTGCAAAGGAGAAGGCTTGGGCTATTCTTGGTAAGGAGTTAACAATTGCTCTTGGATCAGTGTAAGGAAAGAAGGTTATCTGCTCTCTTAATCTAGTGAAATGCTAATCGCAATATACCTTCCTAGGAACCTCTGTCAGGACTCATTTGTATTTATATTCATTGTTGTACTCCAGAGGGGGCAATAAATGACATAAATTGTTTAAATATGCTTTAACCAAGATTCACAGATGTGTAAGTATTTTAAAATTGATGTTGTATCTTTAAATTGCTGTAGTTATGTCCCTGCAGATTTTTCTAAAGGAGATGAGCTTTGTGGGTTAATTTTGGGCATCTGCAATTCTGTGAGCACAGGCTTAGAAGCAGAAGAGAGTGAGCTGGCTGTGAAAGTCTTTTAAGCAGCTTTCCTTGGAGGGAACTGTTTTCCTGACCAGCAGGTTAAGTGGCTCTTTAGTTTCCCACAGGAGTCTTTATAGAAACTTGGAGAACACAGTGTCCTGAAAACTAACCTGTAAGAGAGATCTCTGGCTTTTGAAAAATACAGAATTCAAGAATTCCAAGCATGAGGTACCCTGCCTGCTTCCCAGGTGCTTTAGTTTGTGGCACTGTGAGGGGTCTTGCAACTGGAAGTTCTACCTTGGTGTTTGTTTACCAGTGAAGTTTCCTATCCTTGCAGCAGCAATCAATAATTAGTCACCACGTTGGTTCTGAATAAGTATTAGACTTCGCTGTCTTTCATGTTAATGAGGGCACTTCTCATTAATTTAATCATGGAGTAGCTGGTCTCCAAGGAGTTGTTCCCAGCAGAGTGCTGAGGGGTTATGTATTGTTTTTGTTGCAGTGTTTTTCATGGAGTACAGATTCCTTGCTGTGGAAAGTCTACCTTTTCAGAAAACAAAATCACAAGTAAATAAACTGTTGAAAGTTTTGAATTTCTGTGACCTTATTACTGCTCTGTTAGTGTGAGCTATTTTTAGTCATGGTTACAGTTCTAAATAATTGCTATTTTCATGTGATAACATCACCAATTGAATATAAGTACAAAAAAAAATAACAAATCTTCTCTTAACAGGAATATGTAAACAGCCAAAGCCAAAAACCCGTACCTGCTCCACGTTCTTTGGAACAAGCTTTGTTACCAGCTATACTTCCATCAAGGTAGAGATTTTTTTTTTTTGATGCTATGGAGGATGGGTTTGGGTTTGTTTTTGTGTTACTTTGTGACATTCTAAGCAGGGCTTGAACTCCCCAAGAATAATCTAATTGTGTAAAGAAAACTTTAAGACTTTGACAGGTGTAACTGAGCAATTTGTGATGAGAGTTTGTATTCTTTCTGGGCAGTTCTGTTTTTTTTTTTTTCCCTTTTTCTGTTTTGTTTGTGGTTTTTTTTCTGGTTTTTTTATTTTTCCTTAAATTTAATGACCTTTGTTGGTTTAACTTTAAAGTTTATGGAAAAACTTAGGGGAAAAAAATTTACACACCTAATGAAAAGTCAAGGATTTGGTTTTAAAGCTTAGAAATATTTCAGGTGGGTTTTGGTATAGTTGCAAAGCCTATAGGGCTTGGCAGGGAGTGCCTCTTGCTAAAGGAGGTGATGGTTGCTTAGAACTGCAAAACTGCACTCGAGGGCTGGATCTGCATTTGTTACACAGATAATCATTTTAGCTGAGATCTTTGCTGGACTTGTTCAAACCTGTGTGGTCCTAGTAGAGACAAAGTCATTTATCTTTAGCAAGTTGTAGGTCCATACAAAAGATCATTTCTAGTTTGTAAAGAAGCTGGGCAGGTAACTGCCTTTTAGGCAGATTTGGTTAATCTACTGTTGTCCATATTCATTGAAGAGAAAAGAGCATTGGGGTGCAAATGATGTAAAGTTGAAGTCATAAATAACTACAGGGCAGGGCTGCAATGTTTCTTTAGTAGTCTTGTGATTGTCCTTTAGTGTGAAGAAATAATCTGGAAATCTGATAGATATTAAAATTTTTATGGAGTTCGTTACACATCACATTTTTTTCTGCCCTTACCAGACTGCATCATGTTTTTTTGCATTATAGTTCAGTCAGTGTATAAAACAAACAAACAAATCAGTCTAGGTTATTTTCCATTTTGATCAAAATCTGACTGTTGTAATGTGAATTTTTATTCTGTATTCAGACCTAACGATACTGTGGATGAAGGTACAGAGGCCTCACTGCCCAACTCCAGGGATATCACCAGTGAGCCCTTCAGAAGAGAGCTGATAGCCAACTTGGCTGAGCATATTTTGTTTAGTAAGTGTTACAGTATCCCTGTCAACTACCTGTTTTGTTTGCTGACTGCATGAACTAACTTGCTCTTTGGTGATGTCATACGTCCCAAATCTCTCCGCTGAGGTGATCATTTCATGACTTCAAATACTCTCTTGACAAATACTGATTTCTTTGCCTCTCTTCCCTCCCCTTTTAAGTTTAATAAACTCTTTCTGATTAAGGATAAGCTTTGTATTCTTTGTTAACTTTTGTATTCCTTGTACTAATGTACTGAACATGCTTTGAAGTGTTTGACTGTTGTGCTGATGCACTGATTTCTTGCCACTTCATATAAGAATTTATTGCAGTGTCTTAATGGCATTTGTTATTTAAAAATCATCCTCACATGAACTCACCTAGCTGCATGGACCAGTGTTGCCAGGTTTTATAGCTTATACAGTGCATGCTTCAGTCAGTAGATGTGTGGTTTGTGGTATAAGAGATGCATACCAGATGGTGCTTAGCTTAGTAAACATTTAAACTTTACTCACCCTTCTCAGTTCAAGTTACTCTAATTAGATTAATGTTGTTCATATAGAGACACAATACACTTTGCATTTTGTTCAGAATGTGCAGTTCTGTGCCAATATCACCATTTATTTTTGTAAATATTGAGTACTCTTTCACTTGTAATGGTGTTCTGAACTTCTCAGGTGCTTAATGAGTTCATCTTGTTTACCTCTAGCTGCTAACAAGTCCTGTGCTGTAATGTCTACCCACATTGTTGCCTGTTTGCTGCTGTACAGACACAGGCAGGTAAGGCTCCCATGCTGCCCTAGACTTGGTTCATTAAAAAACCAGTATGCATTTTCCAGTTGCGTGATACTAATAAAGGAAGAAAGATGTATTTAAATTAAAGTGGACTTCAGTTAGTGTGAGTGCTAATAGTTAGTAGTGGATGCTTGAATGATGAGCCATTATTGGTGGGATGATAATAAATATCCATGTGGAAATAGTTGGGGTTTTTTTCCTAATTAAAAATGTAGTTCTGCTTTTTTAAAAGAATGTGTGGTTGTGATTCATTCAAACAAATTCTCCATTGAGTGTGCTAGAAACTCTCCTGTTAATTTTCAGCTTCAGTTTTGCTGTTCCTCAGTACTAGAATCTGTTATCATCATGGCAGAACGTTGCTAATGCTTAGCTGAAGTCTTGTGCAGGGAGCTTTGAAGCTTTTCTCTTACAAGTGTCTTTTTGCATTTTTTTCTGAAATTCCTTGTCTCTCTAATCAGAAAATTTTATTGCACACAAATCGAGAGAAAATTGAAAAATATTGATCAGATATACAGCTTTGCTTGTCAGGGAAACTATCACCATTCCTGTCAGTTCCTTCTTTCCAGTTTCCTAAAATGGTAGAATCAAAGAAGCATTTTTATGGTATAACCTGAAACCATGTTGACAAAAGAACAAGAAAAGGAAGTGCTTGAGAAAAATATTTCCTTATGTCTCCAACTAGTTGAACAGTTCTGTTTATGATAATATTCTCAGATAATTGATCATTAATTTCATAGCATAGGTAAGGGAAGTATTTCTTAACATGTTCTTGAAGAACAACTCAGGTCTCTGCAGTTTGTGAAATAAACCAAGAAGCAAACAAAACACTTGCAATTCTCAAAGAGCTTCATGGCTTGAAAATATAGTTGTATGTAATTCAAAACCTGTGGACTGTTACAGCAAAATCTCAGTGAAAAGGACTTTTTCTGACATGACTCTTGTGGACTGGGTTACTGACAATGAGTGTATTGGTTATGTGTTTGCTACATACACAGTTACGTGGTGCAGAAAACTTTTCACACTGTGATTCTGGTTTTACTTCTAGGGAACTGATCTTTCCAGATTGGTAGAAGATTTCTTCTCCATGAAGGAGGAGGTTTTAGCCCGTGACTTTGACTTGGGGTTTTCAGGGAATTCAGATGATGTAGTCATGCATGCCATCCACTTGTTGGGGAACTGTGTGAACATCACACACACTAGCCGGAACAACGAGTTCTTCATCACTCCCAGCACAACAATACCTGCTGTCTTTGAACTCAGCTTCTACAGCAATGGAGTGTTCCATGTGTTCATTAAAGAGGCCATTATTGGTATGTTTTGGGATCTGTAATGTGTGAAATCAAACTGTCTGCGCAAAAAGCCTTCAATATTTTGTATACTGTCCTCCAATATGTTTCTTCCCTCCCTGCTTCAGCCTATGTTTACCCTAACAAAAAATAATTTAAAAGTAAGTGCTTTGGTCACTGCCATAGGCAAGGCAATATCAGAGTTTTGAGCCAACATGGCAAAACTGTGCTTTCATCAGCAATATTTTAATGAGATTTTGCGTTCATTTCTATCATTTATTGGTCAGAAACAAAATAGGGATGAATTCTGTCTTTGTTCTTCAATTGAATATTTGACTGCTTTTTAGCCTAGAAATAGACAAAACAAGATTTCCATGTTTCCTTTGCTATAAAGCTCTTTGGAAATATAAATTCTGTCTATGTTTGTTTCTGCTCTAGCCTGCAGTCTTCACGCAGTTCAGAGCAGGAGGTATAGAAGTGGTACCAATGGTATTTCTCCCAGTCTGATAAGTCAAGAACAGCTGGTCCGAAAAGCTGCCAGCTTGTGTTACTTGCTTTCTAACGAATTTACTGTGTCTTTGGTAAGTAAGTTCAGATTTTTGTTCTGCTTGTAACAGTGTGTATCACTTCAAAATTAATTGATGCTTTCTTAAGTGTCACAGTTCTGATATGTTCGCTGTAAGTACAGTCTGAGGGTGATGGGTATCAAGAGATTGAGGATAATCAAAACAGATCATAGAATCAGTCAGGGTTGGAAGGGACCACAAGGATCATCCAGTTCCAACCCCCCTGCCATGGGCAGGGACACCTCACACTAGAGATCATCCAAGAGATGTGTGGCTCAAGATCTCATGTGAATTAACTTGCCAAACTCCTGTTGCTACCTCATTTCCTTGGCAAGGTGAGCCAAAATAGTTGCTCTGATTTCAGGGATGCACACTGAATGGGTGCATGATGCATTTCTGCTGGTTTTAGGGCTTTCCTGATAAAGAAAAGCTGCTTTCTCTGTCAGCTTCCCAAACTTGAAGCTGAGCTGCTCACTGCCTTCCAAGAGATTTTGTGTCACTTATGTCAATAAACCAGCATGACTATCTGCATCCTGCCCAAACTATTTCAATATTTTTTTTTTACTTAAACAAATGCAAGTCTCTGAAAGTACTCAACTTGCATAGGTGATTGAACTTACACTGGGAACTCAGGCTCCAGATTCTAAAGGTATTCTTAATTTGTGTAGGAGTGCAGTAGTTACAGTGTGCCACACCTAGTACTTAGTGGCAATTTTAAACATGGCATGGCTTTGGGTTTTGTTTTGTTACAAAACACTGAAGAGAGATGATTTTATCTCAGTTTTCAGACACTGCGTGCTTAACACTCTGTATACTTGCAATTCTATGTGCTAGATATTTTTTTTCTTCGTGTTTAGAAGTCACAAGGAATTCTACAGATTCTCGAACCAGTTCTTAAATTTGTAGACGTTTCTGCCTTGTGCATTTGTATAAGTATAAGCCAAACCAAGTATTTTTGTCTGGGCACTAATGTAAGCTCATATGGTAGAGTTCTTCAATAATCTTAACCATCTGCTTTCAGTGTTAATACTTAATTTTTAATTTTTTTTAATTAGAAAATATTTCTTACATGGTTATGAACAATGTCAAAGAGGTTGGCTTTTTTTAATTCAGCTTCAAAACACATAAGAAAATTTCTTAAAAGTGTGCTTTCTGTTAAATTACAAACAAATCACTGTCACAAATCTCAATGACTTTAGTTTTATAACTAATTATTTTATTTCAGAATTGTTAATCCAAGATTTAAATTAAAAACAAATCACTGTCGTGACTCTCAATGACTTTAGTTTTATAATTAATTATTTTATTTCAGAATTGTTAACGCAAGATTTATTTAGAGGTGGTTATAAAGGGAGAGTATTTAATGTGTTTTACTATCAGTGAAGTAATGCATTCCCTCAAAATGCTTGAACCAACTTTAAATATTCTATTTCACTGTGATTTTTCTGATGTCTGCCAGGGTAAACATGAGTGGTGCTTTAGGATTATGGTAGTAAAAGTTTAGTAACTTGCTTAAAAGGAATAATCACACAGAATCGATAAGGTTGGAAAAGACCTCGAGGATCATCAAAGTCCAACCTATCACCCAAGACCTGATGACCACGAATATTGCTGTATCTAAAGCATTCATATTCAAGAGGGAACTGATGTTGCTGTAAAGATGTGATTTTTTTTTTTCTATTTCTTTTATGTTGTGCAGCCTTGCCAGCTGATCTATCAAGTGTGCCATGAATCTGTGGAAAGGCTGATACAGTATGGCATTCTACTGGTGGCTGAGGTAAGGCAATGGAGAAACTGAATGAGATTTGTTTCCTGTGCTTGGCTTCAGTAGTACGTAGTTTATCCTTAGCTGGGAGTCTTGTTCTAAATATATACTGTTACTGAAAGTTTGTAACAACTAGTCCAGGACTGATACTACTTTATTCCTACCTTTGTAAGCATCAGACATTTGTGTATAGTCTTCCAGTGGTGCTGTGAATGACTGTATGTAATGTCATTGTATCATTACACCTACTAAGGAAGATATATTTTTCCTGCCTTGTAAAATGGGAATGTATTTTATTATTGGAGCCCTTTTAAATCATAGCGTAGCTGCATGAATGTTTACTTTGTACTCTAGAGGAGTCAGTAGTCCAGCTCTTTTGTCAGGCTTCGATTCCTTCTCATTGATCATTGATTGTAAACCTCCTCTGCCAGCACAACTCGCGGTTTCAGGGATGTTACTGGAGTTGCTGTGTGCTGCAGCCTGCCAGAGGCATACTGTGTAAAGAAAACCTGGAGACCAGGGGGTGGCTGACTCAACACACTTTTGTTTCCCAAGTTTGTTTTTTTTTTTTTTTTTTTGTGCACAGTAAACAAATCTTGGTGCCCAGGAGGAAGCAAGAAAATTTGAGGAGCACACAGAAAAGGAGTTACATATTTGGCTGCTTTCTTCTTGCAGCCATCCAGTTTCAAAGGAGGCTAAAGCTGCTTCTGGTCTATTTCATAGAATGGTCCAGGCCAGAAGGGACCCTCAAAGGTCATCCAGTCTGACTTCCCTGCAGTCAGCAGGGACATCCCCAAGTAGATCAGCCTGCCCAGGGCCTTGTTGAGCCTCACCTTGAATATCTCCAGGGGAGGAGCCTCAACCACCTCCCTGTTCCAGTGTTCTACCACTGTCATAGTGAAGAACTTCTTCTTGATATCCAATCTAAACCTGCCCTTTTCTAATTTAAAGCCATTGCCCCTCATCCTGTCACTGCACTGGTAAACAGTCTCTCTCCATCCTTCCTGTAGGCCCTCTTCAAGTATTGGAAAGCTGCTATTAGGTCTCTCTGGAACCTTCTCTTCTCCAGGCTGAACACCCCTAGCTCCCTCAGCCTGTCCTCATAACAGAGGTGCTTCAACCCCCTGATCATTTTTGTGGCCCTCCTCTGGACCCTCTCCATCAGGTCCATGTCCTTCCTATATTTGTTAATGACCACTGTCCTGCTCTAATTTTACTGCTTGCATTTTCAATTTACATAACCATAGGTACTGTTTACTTGATACACCTGGATATTAAACCCTCTCCTTCTCTGCAGTTACTACTGCTTGCTGTTTATAAAGAAATGCCATGTCATTAGATTATAATCATTATTAGATCAACCTAAAAATAAAGGCCAATTGAAGGATTAGGCAGGGACCTGAATGGTCTATGCCTGGGAACATGAGTAAAATAATTGTGGAGAGCAGTAGATATGCACCTCTGCCTACTCAAGTATGAAGCCTCTCTTGAGGGCCCTTTTCTCAGGTTTTGTTGCTAAGCTGGTACTTTCCTGTTTATAGCTGGCATATAGGTTGCTATTAGGCAGCATATAAGTACTTGTCTGTGTTGTCTGGTGTGCACCAACAATGCAACATTTGAAGGGTTAAAAATGGAGCTAAATACCCTCAGTAAATTTCTTAAATAACCTGTGTGCCCTCTTATGACTTTTAAAATGTTAAGAATTTGCATAATCAGTGCAAACACTGGAAGCAATTTTTATTTCATGATTTCAGACAATTTGGAAGTGTAGCACAGTGTCACAGTATATTAGAGGTTGGAAGGGACCTCAAGAGATCATCAGGTCCAACCCCCCTGCCAGAGCAGGATCACTTAGGGTAGTCCGCACAGGAATGCATCCAGGTGGGTTTGGAAAGCCTCCAGAGAAGGAGACTCCACAACCCCCCTGGGCAGCCTGTTCCAGGGCTCTGTCACCCTCACTGGAAAGAAGTTTCTCTTCCAGTTGAGGTGAAACCTTCTCTGTTCAAGCTTGTACCTATTGTTTCTTGTCTTGTTAGTGTGCACCACTGACAAGAGCCTGGCCTCCTCCACTTGACACCCACCCCTCAGCTATTGATAGACATTGATCAGATTCCCTCTCAGTCTTCTCTTCTCTTCTCAAGACTAAACAGCCCCAGGGATCTGTGTCTCTCTTCACAGGGGAGATGCTCAAGTCCCCTAATTATCCTTGTGGCTCTCCCTTGGATTCTCTCCAGCAGTGTTTTTCCAACTTGTTCTCTAAGAAGGGTAGCTACCTTCTGCCCCTTCTATTTTTTTCAGTTTACTACTTCCGTAGAACATTGATAAATCTCTCATTAATTGACTCATTCTTTTAAAATAAAATTATTTTCCTCTGATTCTCTTACCTTCCTCAAAAACTAAGAAATATTCTTTACACATGGTGATCTCTGTGTTCAACAAATATTGGTTAGTGAACGGATTAAGTCAGATGAGATTATAAAATAAACCTACTGGTTGCCTGGATTTGGATTTTTTGCATATTTACCACTTTGCCTTTCAAATTTAAGCAGGATGATCAGGAGGATGTTAGCCCAGGTCTTACAGAACAGCAATGGGATAAAAAGCTCCCTGAGCCCTTATCCTGGAGAAGTGACGAGGAAGATGAAGACAGTGATTTTGGAGAAGAGCAGAGAGATTGCTACCTGAAGGTAATATCATCCTAAGGCTAGTAGTGTTGAAGCCTGTTGCACAGAGGAACAAAGTACTTTGCTAGCTTGAAAGGGGTAATGATGGGGTTGTTTGTTTTTTTTTTTGCTGGTTCATGGTGTTAGTGTGGTGTATTTTGCTACAGTCAGTAAAACACCTTTCTTTCATAGATTCATAGAATGGTTTAGGTTGGAAGGGTCCTTAAAGATCACCTAGTTCCGACATCCCCTGCCATGGGCAGGGACACCTTCCACTGGACCACATTGCTCAAGACCTCCTCCAACCTAGCCTTAAACACCTTTGGGGAGGGTACATCCACAGCCTCCTCGGGCAACCTGTTCCAGTGTCTCACCACTTTCACTGTAAAGAATTTCTTCCTAATCTCCAGCCTGAATCTCCCTTCTTCCAGCTCAAAGCCATAGCCCCTCATCATGTCACCTGAAGCCCTTGTAAAAAGTCCCTTCCCAGCAGAGAGCCGAGGACACATCAAATAATCTCACAGGAAAGTGGAAGCACAATGGTTAGTGCCATGAAAACTGTGAAAGGCTCAAATATCTTAGTGTCTAAATGTTTTATTCTTGGCTGAGAGTGTACACTCTAAAAGGGGCACATCTGGCTGGTATTTATTTTCAGCCTAACTTTCACCTCACAGACTGATCATGTTGATTTTAGATGTTACCAGTTTTCTTTCAGGGCTGTCACACACAGAACTTTAGAGCATCTTGTAAGCGCTTGGAAACTTGTGTCCAGCTGTGTAAATGTTTGGCAGCCATTCTGTTGGCTGCAGAACAGTGTAATGCTTTTCAGTTTATTTTAGGAAAACAGTTATTAAATCATGGAGGAGAGAAAAAGTAGCATCCCTCTGTGATGTGCAGTGTCTATTTTGTCCCTCCTAGTAAACTACTTTTTGACTATGTTTTCATACATGTCGTGTTGTGCCCCCACACTCCTTTTTTGTTCTGAGAGTTATTTTGTCACATGCTGTCATTTCTTGTTTCCACTGATCTCTATTGCTTAAGTTCTTGTTTCTGTTTTTCAGGTGAGCCAGTCTCAAGAGCATCAGCAGTATATCACTTTCCTGCAGAGGTTGTTGGGACCTTTATTAGAGGCATACAGCTCTGCTGTCATCTTCGTGCACAATTTTAGTGGTCCTGTTTCAGAGTCTGAATACCTTCAAAAGTTACACAGGCACTTAATAAGCAGGACAGAGAAGAATGTTGCTGTTTATGGTATGTTAAACTGGTTTTGGAACTATTCCTCCTCGCACAAGGTAGCCCAAAGCCAATGGCAAATTGTTTATCACTGTTCTGTGTTGTTTTCTTGCAGCTGAGAGTGCTACCTACAGTCATGTGAAAAATGCAGTGAAAGTCTTTAAGGACATTGGGGTAAGTGTTTGGTGATCAAAGCTGGAGATTAAGTTTCATTTTAATAATGAGCACAGTTTTGACAATTCAGGGAACCTCTCCAGTGTCAGTTAAAAATCTGTGAATGTAGCTGCAAAAGTTTTGTGAGTTTTGAGCATTTTGCTTTCCTTAAGGGTCAGGGCTGTGGGAGAAGAGCACACATTGCAGAACAGGACACTTCTTGCCCCTGAGAAAACCTGTCTAGCTGAACACAAGGTTACTAGACATTGTTATTTACAGCAAATGAAATTCCTCTGCTCTGCTCCATGTCCTGATTGGATACTAGTGACCATGCTGGAAGGCTGAGAGCATCCTCCATGCTTAGTAACAACTCAAATTGAATTTTGAAGGCCTGCTTAAGTCTTCAGAAAGTATTAGTTATTGAATTCGGGCTTAGCAATGATTGATGCTCCAGGAGAACCACTCTAAGAGACCTCCAGTTCCCACTGTGAGGTTGTGATATTTCTTTAAAATAAAGAATCACTTTTGCACTTTACCACAAGAGTTTTGAAATTTAAATCACCTATCCAGATTTTGCAAAGTAAGAGTTTTTCTTTCATGAGAGGGATGTGGCTTCCTGAATGCCAGATGGGATTTAGCATTATAATTTTGAAAACATCAGCGTTTAGGCAAAGTATTGCTTGATAAGGATTTTGAAGTATTAAATAACCTAAAAATAGTTAGCCTGTAGGAAAGCTTTTGTAGCAAAGACATCTTCTTATGGACTGTAAGAACTGTAAAGAAAGCATATATCAAATCCATAGTGTTAATTCTAGTTGATTTTGCCATTGAAAAAGTGGAACTAGGTGGCATCTACTGAGCATCTATTCAGGGCAAAGCATCTGAATTCTTGTTTTCAAAGTGCTTACACTTGCAGTTCAGATGCCTTTAGAGTGTGGGGTTTATCCCTCACTATTAGGAGTAGAATGTTTATCATACACTATGCTTATTTCTCAGCTTCTCCTGTACCACTTGAAGGGCTTCAGCACTGAATGAATTCTAGTATCTACAGGCATTGCCATCTAAGCCTTCAAGAAAGGATGTTAGGAACAAGTTCTTTACCATGAGGGTAATGGAACACTGAAACAGGTTGCCCAGGGAGGTGGTTGGAGCCCTATCCCTGAAGATACCCAAAGTGAGGCTTGACAGGACTCTGGGTAACCTGATGTAGTTGAGGATGCCCCTGCTGACTGCAGGTTTGGAATAGATGACCTTCAGAGGTCCCTTCCAACCCAGACCGTTCTATGATTCTGTGATTCTATGAAAAGAAAAAAAGGTAAACGAGGGCAAATGTAATATAGGAGATAAAGTCTCAATCACAAAGGAAAGGAGATTCCTTTAGCATGTTGACACTTGGGTATGTTTGTGTTGTGCTTCAGGTTTTCAGTCAGACAAAGCAAAGACAAGACACCATTCTGGAACTGAGCGCTATGTTTCTACCTCACCGCAACAGGCAGAGACTACTGGAATTCGTCATGAGCTTCATGGTGATATAAACCACATACAGCACCTTTGTCCAAGGACATGAAGACAGGTTTTGAGACTGTGTCAAAGCCTGGGGACGTTTGCTAATCCTTCAAAGTGTAAGGTGCCACTGTCTGTGTAAGGCCTTCTCTGACTTGAACTACTGGAAGACAAGTGCCTTCTTATGTATGCATTTATGGGTTTCTTAAGTCCCAATCCTGTTGTAATGCAGTGATACTCAGATGACATTTTGGATACAAGTAATCAAACACCTTGCAAAAAATAAGATAAACTCTTAGAATTAGGTTGAAAATTAAGAATGAAGTTTTATCAGTGTTACATTTTAAATATAATATAAAGACTGGAACAGATGCACAAATCCATATATCAGTGATCTGTAGCTAACCCTGAGATCTTGAATTTAGTGGCAACACAGTTTATGGCATAAAAAAGTAACTTTGATTCCAATTCAGTTTTATTGTTTTAAATAAATGATTAAAAAGTTTTGCTTATACATGATAGATACTTCATGGATGAAGCCATAGTTTTTCATAATTGTTAACACAAATGCCAAAATTCTAATGAGAATAACACTTGCAGACATCTGAGAATGATGATCATGTAGCAGATGATTGTGAAAAAGGTCAGCAGGCACACCTTGCACTATTGTAGCTGTGTAGTGCAGTGGTAAATTGCACTGATCTCTGCTGTCATGAAGAATGTGAGAGGAGCCTTCTTGTGTTTATTATGGTATCTGCCATTCAGCCAGATGAAAGTCAGGAGACAGGTGCCTGAATGTGAATATCTTGTAAAATCTTAGATTATTATTTAATTGAAAAAAGCTGTTAAGTTTGGTTCTTTGTTATGTGGTTTGGTGTTTTTCTGTTATTGTTTGGATGGTTTTGTTTAATAATAGAATGTCAGATTAATTTTTTTTAAATGGAGTAAAAATTTGATTTTATGAAAAGAAAAAAAAATTAATTTTGGCCCTAAAAATTTCAGCAATAATTTCTGCAATTCCTTGGAAACAAGTGTTCATATTACATTGTCTTGTTGAGCAGATCTAAATTGGCATGAAGTGCTGACCTCTAGGAGGACAGAAACTTCATGAACAGTGTACTTTTAACTCTAATCTAACTGACTTAACAAAAAAGAAAAGTAATTTATAGACAAAACTGAATGACTAATAAATTCTGTCCTGTGAAACGGGACTGTGGTCTTGCAATCTGACTCTTTTGCATGGAGTACTTGCACCGCAGATTTCATCTTCCCTTCATGTGAGCGGAGATTAGATTGCAACCTGTGGCCCTGTGTTTTGGTACAGCTGATCTAGCTGAAGCAATAACTCGGTGGTATGTGAAGCTGGTTTGCTGGTGTTTCATCTTGTTTTGATTGCCCTCTCTATGAGGGAAATCAAGCATTTCAACACTACTCTCCAATCTTGCATCCTGGCCTGGCGAGCAGAAAGTTCCCCCAACCTTCATCATGCAGTCCCTGTTGCTTAAGATAAATCTGGGAAAGCGTACTTGAACCTCAGCACTTGCACTGTTAATGCCAGCACAAAACTGATTCATCAGATCTGAGTTTGTGGCCAAGGAGCTTGCATTTGTACTGCACGTTTGTCAACAGGAATATTTCTGTACCTTTTTTTTTTTATTAAATGCTATGAATATTGGGAAGCTGCAGTTTATAGTTGATTAATATTATACTGTTAGCACTGTGAGACGCATGTGTCCTGTCACTAAACCAGGTGCTCTACAACACTTAAAAGGATTTCTGAACCAAAGCTACATTAATATGGATAGAAACTGACCCTAGAGTCACTTTTCTTTTTACATCCTGCTGCTGCCTCGGCAGGATAGTGACTACATCACACATAATTTTTGTGAAGTCTACTAGCTACCTAGAAAAACAGTTTCATCTCATCCTACTAACATGCACTGTTTGTTAACCTAATGAATGTTTCATACAATGGTTGTTGCTGATGGCTTCCATTTAATGTCCAAAAAAAAAAAAAAAAAAAGATGAGGTGCTCCTAAATAATGAGCTCTTACAGTTTACTGCATTTCAGTAAATCTGAAGTGTACTAACAGCAAAGATTGTACATAAATAGGTTCTTTAAAATGAAGCAATATGAAGCAAAAAAGACCCCAAGCAAACAAAAAACTTGAGTCATTTTATTCAGAATGTTCTGCCAACTGATGTATTAGTTACCACACAACCCAGGAGTACTGTGGTCACTGGGAGTGTTCTGACTAGGAGTTACAATTAAGAATATTTCTGTCTTACATTCAAAAAAAAAAAAAAGAAAATAAATCTGGTTAATGTAATTCAGTGCGTGGGTAGGGTATTAATGCATGTGAAGACACACTAATGATTACATGTAGTATGCAGAGGGAGGAGGCACCTCTGAAACTGGTTTGATTCAGCCCTGGGAGTCGGATGGCCCTGGAAGCTTTTGCATTCTGCAGCAAGCGGTGTCCATGTCTCTATATGCAAGTGTGTATGTTCTAAACACATGGTAACCATGCTGGGCCCTGAAAATAAAGCACAGAATAAAACTTTTATCAGGCTGTAACAGTCAAAAACTGAACCCAACACTTTTGCACTGTGTTTATACCTCCAGTGTCTTCTGGTTTTATTAACCTCTCGTGTTTCCTGTGCTGACAGAATGCCAGGTTAATTTCTGTAAACAAGGAAGGACTGGCCTTGAATTACCACAAGTGTATTTTAAGACTTTTCTCTTACAAAGACTGACATGAGTCTTACGAGCATTTTACTCAGGTGTGAAAGACTTTTTAGGCCAGAATCTTTCATGATATGAGAAGCTTAATCTTCCCATGTGCGTCCTGTAGGTCTTACGTTTTCAGAGTGATTAAAATGTAGAATTTCACTTCCTCTGCCCCCACGGTTACCCAAGTCCCCAAGGATTGTAAACCTGTTAATACACTTACTTTCTACTTCCACTGACATCAGAAACATACCTGCCTTCTCTTTGACAGGATAGGGCTTCATTCACCTGTCTTTGCTTAGGAAGCATATCACACACTTGTGTTCAGCTGACTGCCTGCTCCACGGAGAAGTGTCAGAATCACCGTGTAGAAGGTGATCGAGCTGGGAGGTGATGTAAGATACTGTAGCTGTTGTTTCTCTGCTGATAAGGCTGATAACTGCTTCCTTGAGAATGTTACCACATTTTACCTGTTACGTGTAATGCTGTGTCTGTTGTAGAAGCACAGAGGTGTACTGGAGTCATTTTAATAAATTAAACTGTTTGCTAATATGACATTTAACAAGTGGGGGTTTTTTTGTTGTTGCTTTGTGTTTTGTTGGGGTTTTAAAAATAATCTGCAAAAATAATTAATTTCATAACTTTGTCCCACTCCAGGCAGTTTCTGCAATTAAACCAGGAAAATCTTTCATTGTAGATGTATCTCTATCAGTGTATGGACTGGACAGAACTATTTAAAAATCAGACAGGTGACATCCTGACTCCTTTGTTGTGTTGTGAAATGGAGGTGCCACTCTTCTTCTCTGTTTCCCCATCCCTGCAAGGCTCTTGTAGGTGGTTTCATCTTTAAATGTTCCTCTCACTTTACAGGGAGCAGGGGGATGGTGGGTGTCTGAGATGGCTCTGATGCTGTAGACTGTCCATTCTGGTGGTGATTTCAAGTTGACCTGCAGTATGATAAGCACCTGTCAGTAATTCTGACAGCAGCTGGTAAATCTAAATCAGTTGGTGTGGGGCTTTAATATGATAGAACGTGCATAGATGATCATTGCTTAAAGTGAGAAGGAGGGATGCAGTTTCGCTCTTCAGGGGGAGAAAAAAAGGTTGTAATCAACTGATTGTTTAAGAGGCCTCTAGCAATGTTCACATGCAAGCAAGACTCGATCAATTGACAACTCTAGGCTGAGTCAGGAAACTGAAATTCAATTATTGTCAATAGCTTGAATAAAACCCAATTCTTATTGGTAATGACCTTACATGGTATTCTTTCCTAAAGGTCTTCCTATTTCTCAGGCTTTTAAAATCCCAAATGTCAGATAAAGCATTTAATCTCTGGGTTTCGTTTAATTCAGTTTTCTTGTAATAAAAGCTTGTCAGGCTTATTTAGAAGGATCGCTTGATTTGAGGGCTCTGTTTTGTTCTGTCTTTCGGTACACTTAAGTTTTTGGTAGCCCTCTATTTCCAAGGTTAGACCCACACAGATCTCAACTACTACTTGAAATGTTTTCTTTACAGTCTTCTATAGATGTTCATTCTTGTTGCATTTGCTGGTTGAGAGCTGTTGTCCTTATTAATTTTTCTGTAAGTGGTCCACCTGTTAATGCAATTGAACAAAAAGTCATCACAATCAGGAACTTCCTGGCTCTTGAAAAGAGGTTTGTATGAAATGTTCATTGCTGTGTGTTATGTTGGAGTTCAGACTTGGGAGACCATAAACCCCAAAGAGACTTTCAGATTTCATCTGCCATAAAGCATTGACAGTTAGAGAAATAAAAGGTATTTAATGAAGTATTGTGTAACTCTTAGTGATACAAATAGATCTATGTTATGCAATGCCAGATTTCAATAAAAGATGCATGGCTTTATAGCCATGAGTTACCTGCATGAAAAGAGTTTTCTCCAGCACAGTAGTCATGCTATAAAACTGATAGTTTTTGCAGTCACTTGATCTCAGATGTTTTACAGAGCAGCAATCTCTGACAGATGAGGAAACCTAGATCTGGAGCTCAGTGACACCTATGAGCCCACTCTTTTGCTCTTAATTTACATGTTACTTCTGATGCTGTCTTGCATTTTCATTTTGAAGCAATACTAGTTTGAGGAAGGCTGCATTTGTAACGGTACTTAGTGGATCTTTTTTCTCTCTCTTAAATTACAGTTCACAGTCAGAAAGGAAGAATTATGGAGTAGATGAATTCTTGTTAGTAGTGGAGACGATTCCACTAGCATCTGTTTGGAGTCTCATCTGTTCAATATCTGCTTTAGTGACTTGGGGAATGGAGGAGACAGTTTGCTCTTTCCATTTGTAGGTAACAGAATCTGGGAGAGCCAGGTGGTACAGTGGAGGTTGTTATGATCTCAATGGTAATGATATATTTTTGAAAGCTCTGAAAGCAAAAAGAAGAATGAAACTCAACTGGGAAGGTGTAAGGTGTTACAATAGAGAGGAAAAGCTAAACACACAGGGGAGGAAATAAACTGACTGTGTAGCAATTCTTTGAAGAAACCTTTGATGGGTAAATCAAGATTTCCTAAGGCAGATCAGAGCAGAACAGGAGTTACAAGTGGCATTCTGTTATGAAAAGGTCAAACATCTTGCTAAGACATCAGATTCCTGCATGCCACAGACAAACACAGGGCAGAACTTGCCAGTCCATTCAGATCAGTAAGGTCTCAGCTGGGATATGGTGTTCTGTTTGAGGAGCATTATTTGAAGGATGACAAGGGGCAAAATGGAAGGGTAGTGGGGAAAAAGGCTTGCTCTTTCCCTCCTTGTGAAAGAAGAGAAGAATCTAGATTATTCCTTGGATATGGGAATACCCAAGTTGCGTAAAAGAGTGGATCTAGGCTGTGAAAAGAATCCGTAAAATACCTGAATAGTTTCAGATACTGATACTGCAATATCTGAAAAGAGACTGTGAGTTCTTTTTAGTGTAAGCAAAGAGAAGCACAGATAGATGGCCTGGGAGCCTGATGTTTCCCTTATTCTGAATATTGGGTCCCTCTCCTTGCCAGTTGTGCCATGCTGTGTGGTGGTGAGCAGAATGGACGGGAGGTGAAACTCAGCCTTCCAGGTCTGACATCTTTCCTAGATGAAATAGAAATGGGGAGAAGCAGCTTGATCAGGCTGCTTTGACTGGGGGTCTGGCTGGCTCTTCATCCCTGAATCCCAAGATCAGGAGCAGCTCTAGTACAGATTTGATGGCTTTGTTAAGGATATTCTGTAAAAATGTTTGCTTAGTGTCTCTGCTGGCTAGAAAATTCCATGGAGTGCCAGCAATGCCAGAAAGGAATGGAGAAGAAACTGAGTAACATCACTGTGCCTCTGCACTGTGTCCTGAGTGTTGTGTGAGCATTTTCACAGAGGAATGTGTAAGGGTCTCCTACCTCTGGCAGCAGTAAAATTTCTGCTGACTGGAAAATGGGTGAGGAATCCCTCTTCTGGCATTTTCACCTTCCAGGCTTCCTGGCAGATTACAATTACAAATTAACCCTGCAATCTGTTAATTGTTAACAGATTACAGGTTAACTCTGACCCTGCTTTGGAAATGCTGAAACCCAAGTGACATTTCCTGAGTTTTGGGTTTACTGCTGCTTTGACTGTTTTGTTATCTCAGGAGTTCAGGCACTAGTGATTGTATCTACCCAAAGAAAACAACATTTATAAATGCCACAGAGTTGTCAGTGGCACATAATGCATTTTCTTTGGAAGAATTCCAAGATGCCCCAAAAGCAACCTCTTTAAGTGAGTTCTGTACTGTGTGGTTACTGCTGTGTAATTGGTACCCAAGATGGCTTGTTAACAGCTAGCTGGAGCATGTCTGTAAAAGCAGTGTCTCACCTTTGATTTGTTCTCCTTCAGATCAGAGTCAGGAAGAGGGTGATGGATTGGTTTGGTTTCCCAGTTAAGCATTTTGCATATTTGTGGAAAATTTGACTGTATGTGTTAATACCTGTGCTCTCTAAATTTAGCTGAAGCCCAATTTTAGCAGTGGTGCTAGGCACCTTTGTGAATCAGCCTTCCTCTTGTCTCTGCAGGGTGGCCAATTAAACTGCTACCTGCAGGAAAGCTGGAAAAAGCCTTTTTCGGTGTTGATATTTCCCCTTCATTAAACTTAATTATCATAATTCAGCAGCTTTGCCTACAAATCTGTCCCTTTGTCTCACTGTCTGGCTGGCCATTTATAGCCTCCAGGCTCCCCAGTTTCTTCTTGTGTGCTACAGGTTTAGACACTCATCATCCTCATGACCATTCCTGTTCCCAGGTCCTTCTCATTGTCCTTAACAGCAGCTCTTTGGTTGGATGACTCAGCTTTCTCTTTTAAAAAGAGCTTTCTCTTTTAAAAAGAGCCCACAAAATACAAAAATAAGCTCCTTTTCAAATCCAGACATAGTAATTTACTGAATATTTTTATTGGTTTTCTATCAGAAAATCCTGTTGCTTTAAAAAATTACTGTGCTTCCTGATTTTGGCAAGGTGTCTGTGGAAGAATTAGTTCTGAAGAAAGGCTTTGCACTGAAGGCAGTGCCTTTGTTTGGGGTTTTGAAAGTTTATTTTGGGGTTTTCAAAGGGAGGGTAGAACAAGTTTGTGTGTTTTTTTTTTTTTTCTCCCCAAAATTTTTCCATAAAAAACTTTTAATAGAACAACTGGATTTGAAATGTTTGTGATGTTTCATTCAGCTGTCATTGAAATATAATTAATTTCTCTTTTTTCTTTTCTTTTGGAGCCTAGCTTGATGAATCCAACAGTACTTGTTATTGTGAATAAATGTTATTTGATATTTTTTTAAATGATGAGCCTGGCTCAAAGAGATGAACTTTAAAGCTGTGCTGCAGAAGGATATGTTCTAATGCAAAGAAATGAAGCCATACCCCAGGGGACATTCCTTGAAATAATTTTTTTTTTTTTTAATTACCCAGAGAGATCATTACATGTAATAAAGTGAATGTTCCCTGCCTCTAGGAGGTGAGGAAATTTAGACATTTTTGTAATACATAGATATAATGTGAATTAATTACAGTGGGAGGCTTTATAGCTCCTCTGTTCTTCCCTCAAAAGTGCAGATTCTGTCACTTTTACCCCAAAATGTTTCTTTTAGTCCAAGAGTCTGGGAAAACTATTTTGGATATGAAGAGAATTCTATCCCTTTACCAGCTGTAATTGTTAACCCAAGTTGTAGTTTAAGGAAGTCTGAATCAAAGAAGCACAGGAATATTAGAAGCTGGTATTTCTGGCTGTACTCCAGAGAGTTAGGAGAGCCAAGTGGGACAGGAGGCTGTGTGTCTGTTTTGTCTTTCAATTAGCCTATATAAAGTTATCTCTTTACCCATGCAGGAGGCAGTAAAACCGAAAAATTTTGGACCCAGTGACACATCATGTCATTTTTCTGAACAAAGTAAATGAAGTACAAATTGGTTGTTAATAATTGAATGCAAAATGCTAGATAAGAAGTTGAAGCGAGTTGTCTATCATTTTCAACCATTAAAGGATTAGTCTGAACATGACAGTGCAAGGCTCCCTTATCTCTTACTAAAACCTCAATTCATTTATTAAAGAATCAGATCTAAATGATGCAGCAGGCTTGAGCTATTGCTGTTGCAATAGCCTTACCCTGCTGCAGACTTGGCATAAGCTGGAAGGTGAGTTCAGTGAAGGAAAATTTGGTGTGCAGGTCCTGCTGGAGATAGCCAAGTCCTGTCACTGGGGATTGATATTGCAGGTCATGTAAAGAGGTGAGGAGCTGAGAGAGCAGGGAGAAGGGGAAGGGCTGTTGCGTTGGAGGATTGGAGGAACATCACTCGTACATGAAGATATGGAACTTGCCTCCTGGCTCTGAAATTGCCTCCAAATGTGACCCTAGGAAGACTACTGTGCACTTGCAGCCCAGAAAGCCAACCAGATCCTGGGCTGCATCAAGAGAAGTGTGGCTAGCAGGTCAAGGGAGGTGATTCTCCCCCTCTACTCAGCTCTGGTGAGACCCCACCTGGTGTACTGTGTCCAGTTCTGGAGCCTCTATTACAAGAGGGATATGGACATGCTGGAAGGTGTCCAGAGAAGGGCCACCAGGATGAGCAGAGGGCTGGAGCACCTCTCCTATGGGGACAGACTGAGAGAGTTGGGTCTGTTCAGTCTGGAGAAGAGAAGGCTCCGAGGTGACCTTCTTGTGGCCTTCCAGTATCTGAAGGAGGCTACAAGAAAGCTGGGGAGGGACTTTTTAGGCTATCAGGTAGTGACAGGACTAGGGGGAATGGAATGAAGCTGGAAGTGGGGAGATTCAGGCTGGATGTGAGGAAGAAGTTCTTCCCCATGAGAGTGGTGAGAGCCTGGAATGGGTTGTCCAGGGAGGTGGTTGAGGCCTCATCCCTGGTGGTGTTTAAGGCCAGGCTGGATGAGGCTGTGGCCAGCCTGATGTAGTGTGAGGTGTCCCTGCCCATGGCAGGGGGTTGGAACTGGATGATCCTTGTGGTCCCTTCCAACCCTGACTGATTCTATGATTCTATGAGTCTACTTAATTCTTTCTGTTAGAAAGTCCCTCAGTGCCCAGGAGGTGACAGTGTGGTGGCCTGCGGGACCCAGGTCCTGGGAGCAGGGACGGACGACGAACTGCTGCCTCTGTAGTTCCACAGGTATGGATGTACACAGTGCCATGTCCTACTGTGCTGGCAAGCCCAAGGTGTCTGCCCTGGACACCTCTGCCCCATCCCTGCCCCTCAGCAGGACAAGAGGCACCTGCTCAGCCACTGCATGGCAGGGCTGGAGCGTGTGGTATGCACAAAGGGCTGCCAGTCTGGGCAGGTTCTGGCCTCACAGAAGCATTACAGCAGGTGGGAGTGAATAAGAGGAGCCACAGTGAGACTCCTGATCCAATTAGCTCAAGTTGGTTTTCTTTAACAGAAAAAAAAAATCAATTTTCCCTGTTATTACTATGTGGCTGTAGCTATTTCCACTGTCCACACAAGCTCTGGCCGAGTGATTTCTGTCTCCTAACTCGTTCTCATACAGGGGAGGAACCCTGAGTCTGTCTGCTTCATGCTATATAAACCACATAAGGGTGTTCTGTTTAAACTGCTTAAAAAAAAAACCACTAAAAACACTCTTTCCCCACTGTTTGCTTTTGCATGCAGACTGTGCTTGGTGAACTAAGAACTGCCTCTCAGATCTATCAGGGCTGCAATAAAGACAAACAGACTTCTCAAAGGTGATGTGTAGTTGCCACTTTTGTCCATATGCAGAAAAATTCCTGATTGCCAGAAAACAGAGTATTAAGGATTTTGATCCTGGCAATTTAAACTTTTTTCTTTAGAGGGATTTTGTCATTTTGCTAATAGACAAACCTGGGTGAGCCCAGCTCCATCTTCAGTGTATCCAGCAGATGGTGATGGAGTTTCATCTACAGCTGTGATTCTTGTCGAGGGCCTGGACAGCACCATTCCTGTACCTGAGCCCCCAGGCTGTCCATTAGAAACAAAACATCATTTCCTTGGCAGCCAGATGCAATATTTGCTTAACATGGAAAGCACTTGCTTTGGAGCTGATTTTATCTGTTGCTGTGATTGATTTTTATAGTTACAGGAGGCAGGCTGTTTGGCACCTGACACAAACACCACCACCTTGAAAGACCATCTATAATGCCTGTAGGCATGGAGTGGTGTTTACACTGCTTCAAGAGAAAATTTGCATTAGGAAAGAATCTCTTCACCTCACCTTCCTCCTGCAACCTTTGTTTTGGACAGGCATTTTGAAGAAATGAAGCCATCACTCCCAAATCCAGACCTGAGAAGGCATCAAGTTTCAAAGTGTTCTGGATACAAGACCTTCCTAGCCCATGCAAACCAACATCCTCCTACACCTGTTGGAGGCAGAGAACTGAACCTTCTGCAAGGTAAGTGGAAGGGAGAGGCTGTGTCATATGGAATGTTTCAGAAAGCCCAGCAGGGCTGACAGCTCAGCTTGTCCCCCTTTAGATGTAAACCTTCCTCTGGTGCAGGAGGGTAACTCCAAGACTTTGTCTGAATGTGAGTACAAGGTGTCCTCATAGCACAACTACATCTCCTACATACTCTGCAAAGCATTACAAGCATTAATTCAAATTTAAAATGTTCTGCAGTCTTTTCCTTGTGAAGATAACCTTCTTGAACTCGTGTCCCAGGAAGAAGAGTGATTCAAATAGCAGCAAACAGCCTAATTCATCAGCACAGTGTTTTTAACACAAAACCCTCCTGATGCACCCACCAGCACAAAGCAGATTTGAACTTGCCCTAACTAAAAACTGAGGGGTCCCCTGACTTTAAGAAATCCCTCAGGGGAGAGGAGACAGCACAATTCACTCTACTGCCCAGCACACAAGTTCAGTGTCTGGACAGGGAGAAGGCCTGTGCCTTGCTGAGCACCTGTATCCTGGTGTCCAAATGGCTTTGTGAAGCCCAGAAGATGTGGTTCACACTCATGTCTTGATAGCAGTATTGATGCTGGCAAATTCTTACCTTGCCCCTTCCCTCTCCCTCCTTAGCTCCTCCCCAGTGTCCATATCCCCTGTTCCTAGGCACAGGAGTTGGGAGCACAGGTGAATCAAATTCTGCAGCTTCCTTCTCCTTCCTTCTCTTTTCTTCTGGATTACATTTCAGGTGGATCAAAGTCCCAGTCTGGTTCCTTGTGAAACACCACTGGTCACTGTTAGCATGGTGGAGTGAGACAAGCTGGTGACAACAAATGACCTAGAAAGGTTGAAAGGAGGGCAGAAATATCTTACACAAGTATTTTAAAGAGGCTTTTACTCTTAAGTCTTTAAGTTTCTGTGGCAATTCAAGTAATTTCTATCTTGCCCAAGAAGCAAAGTGTGGATAATGAAGCAACCAAGACAGGATCCTTATGACCTTTCATTTCTCCCAGATGATGTGCAGGGCAGAGCTCACACATGGGCCTAGATCTGAGAAAATAGCAATTGCCTTAGAGATGGTTTAAAAGGGAGAAGGAACATGATTCTCTCTGCCAACCCAGAAACTGTAAATTTAAGGCATGCTCTGAGCTGGAAGAGACTTCATTTTACCACCTGGGCCTGTCCTCTGCAGCCCCTGCCTGCTGACAGGTTTAGAAGCAAAACTGGTTTTATTATTCTGCCACTAAAGTGTTTGGAATCAGAATCTGATTCCTTTTGTCAAAAGGACAAGGAATCAATTCCTCTGTCTTGAATTGCTTGTGAGAGAAGTGGTCACTTTGGCACAAATAAAACTCAAAACTCGTTTCTTCCACATCTGAAATACTAGCTCAACAACCCAGGAGGAGATCCATGGATGCTGTAACACAGCCACTGGAGGGCAGCTGTAAAACTCAGAACTGCCCTTGTATCAACTATTCTGTCCCCAAGTGATCCACTTCGGGCTTGTCTTCTTGCAGTGACCATTTCCCTTTTGCTTTCCTACATTCCTTTTCCTCTCATTCCATGATTCTCATATCCAGCAGCTTTTCAAGCATACAGGGGGGCAGCTTCCTCTATGCACCTGCCAGCAAGCAGCCCATGCTAGAGGTAACACCAGCTTGGGCAAACAACCATTCTTACCTTGTTCCCAAGCATTTGCCTCCTGGGTCTGTGCACTAAGTCTCCCTGCTGTTTTGGCTAGAGCTTCTCTGTCATCCCACAGGGCATGGAGCACAGTGGGCAAATTAGATACTGATGATGAAAAAACCTTTTATGGCTCTAAAGCTTCTTCTTCAGGGGGCTGAATCTGTCCCAAAAGTAAAAGAGGGGACACAGATGTCATGCGTGCTGTGGTGAAGACCAGCTGCAGCACATTGCAGCCTGGCAGGAGATGTCAAACAGTGGCAGAGCCAGCAGCAGCAGAGAGGGCTGGCTTTTGAGACCCCTTACCACCAGCATGGTGATGTGGCAGGCAGGGGTCTCACCTGTCAGACAGCCTACAATTGTAGGTACAGCAAGAAAGGAGTTCTGGAGAGGTATATAGAAGAGGATGGACTTCACAGCGTGTGAGAACAAACCCAGCAAAACAAAACAGTGCAGACTTCTCTGCCAGCTACCAGAGCTGGAGTAGCTCACCACTGGAGCAGAAATACCTGGAGCTGGCACCAGAGGAGGAAAGGAAAGGCAAGCTGTTCCCATGAGTGTCAGTGCTCTGATCTGAGCGTGGTACTGAGGCATGGCAGCCCAGGAGCTCAGACCCAGCAGTCCCTGGAGATACACACTGCAGGGACTCAGTCATTTGAATGAAGCAACTGTAAGCATTGTATGTTAAGAAATTAAACAACTTCCAACTTTCCACCTTAGGAGCAGCTGCTTTGCTGCCCCTCAGCTCCCCACAAGGGGTATGAGCAACCTTTGAAGGTGGCTGCAGGGAGTAAGTGTCTGGGCCCAACAGGGCAGGAGTGGGAGGGGTTGAGGGGGAGATTGCCTCAGGTGACTCACTGAATTACATCATCTGCCATTAAATCGTTCTGCATTAGACAAATCTGTGCTCTGGATGTTTTCCCTTTTCCAGCATGGTTGAGTGGAGATACAAACATCCACAAACACTCACTTTCTCTATAATTTTCCTCTGCATGGTAGATGAAAAAAAGTAAACACACGTTTCCCTATGGGCTATGATGTTTCTCTAACTGGCACTTTTGTTTGCCAGCTGTAACACATCCCTTCCAGTCCAGTGCCTTTGCTGTTGTCACTGTGATCCCTGTTGCATCTCTTTGGTACTGCCCTGCAGCAGGGCAGGACAGTTTCCACTCCATTCCAGCCTCAGCTGAGCAGCTTTTTATCTTCACTGGCACCAACAGCTGTTTGCGAAAGTGAGGGATAGGTAAAAACCACACATCCTTGAGAGTCTCAGTCCAGTCTTGTCTGCTTGGGGCTGTGCTTGGCAATTTAAAGAAATTAGGTTCTTTAGAACAGCTGAGATGTCTGTCTTCTTTTCCAGAGCATTTGAACCAACTTGCACCTGAGTCAGAGTAACTGGGGTTAATAAGAAGCCATAATATCATCTCGTTGTGCAGTTTGACTTGTTCAGTGCTTCAAGACACAGCAGTCATGTGGCTGAACAGCCTACACCAGCTGATTGACCCCTTGGCAGTTTCAGGTCATCTACTCCTTGTACTATTGTGTGCCCCATGAGATATGTAAGGTGTGGTGGGTTGAAAATTCCCCCCAATTCGCCAGATCAGCTCAGCTGGAAGCAAATGAAAGCTGTATTTACAAGCAAAACTACAATCTACAAAGGAATGCAATGAATATGTACAAAATGGAAAGTATTTACGATATTTACAGTTATTTACAATTGATAAACAGCACAAGAACCCCCCTGGCTAAAAACCAGGGGAGCTGCTATTAGCTTCCCACTCCCTGACCACCCTCCACCCCCCTCTGCCCCCCATTACCTCCCTGGGCACCAAGGGACAAGAGAAAAGAGCAGAGAGTTATTTTGTTAGGATACTCAGCCAAAACAAAAGAACACAGCCAAGGTCAAGCAGAAGCAAGTTAGTGTCTCCCAGAGTGAGGAAGCCACAAGAAAGAAAGAAAGTTTATGTATCTAAATTTTATGGAAGATATCTGTCCAATGGGATTTGTGTAGAACTCATCATTCTTTTCCTTTTTACACCAAATTTACATTTACCACTTTCTGTTCAAGATCTGGGAAAAATTTTAAAGGTACAGCCTAAAACTACCACATAAGGGAAGAGGGGGGGAAGATATACAGCAAGGGGTTGGTTAGAGGAGACAGAACCTAAAGACACAGGAAATGTTTTGTTGGTTTTGCTGTTCATGGGATGCCATCCTGTACAAGTATAATTAGATTACCCTGTCTTTTCAAATTCCCTCTCTTACTGGCTCCTGGGCATTGACTGTTTCCATGCAACCCATAAGGGACAGAACTGCTGCAGGAAAATGAAGGGAGAAAATGAGTCTTTAACTTGGCCTGCAGCATCAGGGAGTTTGAAAAATTGTGAGTGGTTTTTGTAGAGCTTTTATATCATCCTCAATGCTTTATAAATATTAATTAAGTCTCATGTGTCTCCTCTGAATTACGTAAAGACAGAATTGCCTCATCCATCAGAAAAGAGGTTCTAGAAGCTGCTTGACAATTTGAGGCAGTGTTAAACGACACCAGCTCAGTGAGTAAGAAAATAACACCCACTTGAAAATTCTCCAGAGAAGAAAACGTTAAGCAACTGGACTGTATCCTTCCACCCTTGTAAAAAAGTATTGTTAGATGATGAAGGCCTGTGTGAGGACCTACCTCCCCATACTCTGCTTCTGTCTCTCCTTTTGCTTTGTGGGAAAATATTGTCTCCAGAGGTAACCTTTATCTAAAATTACAATTTTAGTAAGGAAGAAACCAAAAGGGAAAACTCTCCATACGTCCTCCCACTCTTTTCCAGTCCCAAGACATCACTGGTGGCTGACAGATATTGACATGAAACTGCTGGAAGTGAGGGCTGGACCAAAAGAATGGAGGTGCCAGGCGAGTGCAGGGGTCAAATGAGCTCTGTGGAGCAGTGTGCAGCTGGGAGCAGGATGGTGAAGCCAGGCATGACATGGAAGCCTTAAAGCAGCAGAATAGAGTGATTGAAAGGGCCCTCAATGGGGTAGCAGTATGCAGGGGTTGCTGCTTGTTTAGGAAGGAATGTTAGGATCACCAAAACAGATGAACTAAGAGCAAACTGCCTGCCAATTTCATATCAGGTGTTAGATAAATTGCATCATACCCAGCTGAAGAATTTGCATTTGGACTCCAGATCAAACTCAAAGTAGAGACTAGCACTTAACAAATGCAGAGGGGCATCAGTTATTTACTCAAATTTCCTCATCTCCTGAAATTATTCTCATTTTCTCATTCAAATGCTTGAGAAAGGTACTGGATTAATTGTTTCTCTGGCTGGATTTCTCCAGATGTGTCATCTGAAGCCACTCTGGGTCAAGGGGACTGCAGACCAGATTATACTTACAGTGTAAAAAACCCCTGTTTGTGTTGGAAAATTCAGGTACCAGATATTTCAAAGCAATCTTGGGACATTTTAAAATTTCAGTGAGCACAGAGGATGTGCTAGAGATGGTATTTATTTCTGAGTGCTATTAACTGACCTTTTGTATAGAGACTAGTTATGGAGATTACCTGCACAGCCTGGTGGGCATCAAACTGCTCATGCACTAACAGTGTTTGCCCAGTCCATAAAGGCCAGCTGCACCATGAACCTCATTAACTGGAGCCTAGCTGCTTCTTGCCCTCTACTGAACACTTAAGAGGCCACACCTGGAATAATGTGCCAAATCTTTCTCCTCCCTCAATCCCCAAACCAATGGCTTGTGCTATATTCTGCTTTCAAGAGGCATCAGACATAAGTTGCATCAAGAGAAATTCCTATCAGATATGAGAAATAAAATCCACAGTGAGGGCAGTGAAACATTGCAGCAAGGGCTCAGAGAGGCTGCTGAATCTCTGTCCTTGGAGGCTGAAAACACCAGAGTGGAAAAGGTGCTGAGCAACCTGTCCTAAGATGGCCCTCCTTGAAGGCCAGGTATAGTGGTGTTGGACCTTCTGGCTTCCAGAGGTTTCTCCCAATTATTCCATTATTTTATTCCTGATGAGAACTGGAGCAGAACTGTAGAATTTATATTTTCTAGTTCTTTAGGCCATACTTAGACAAAGGACATGAACAGCCTTTGAGACCCTAAGGTTTTAGTTGCTGTAAGAATTGTGAACATTATAAGGTCAGGATTATTCTACTTTTTTTTTTAATATATAATTAAAAGTGGAACTGATTTTCTTATTTTCCTTCATTTCTTCATCACAAAGGAATTCACCCTTGCTGAGCTTTAACCTACTATGAATTTTCTGGCTTTGTTTCCTGTAGAACTTCTTTTGAAGCCCCCTTGTAAAGAATTGCATGGACTTTGAATGGAAATTCAAAGCACAGATCTGTTAATCCTGAGAGTTTCAATATTACTGCTTAATATACATCAGCAAATATGCAAACTTATAGCAATCACTTACAGCATGGCTGCAATGAGTCTGTTATTACCTTATGCAAGGCATGCTACCTGAAAAGTGATGGAAGAAGGAGGAGAAAGTGAATTTATTTTTGTTCAAATGGTCCCAGCTCAATGAATTCTTTGCATTCTTGGCACGATAACCTGATCAGTGACTGGCTCTGTGAAATGAGAGGATTGACACTGGTGTAATGTATTTCATTTTACAGCAGTTATTTTCCTATACACAATATTTGGACAGGAAAACTAACAATACTTGATTAAGCAAGTGAAAATGAAGTTCTTTATTAGGTAGGCTTCCCTGTATTTGTCCTCTGTAGAATCCATATATCCTTGGGAAGGTTTTCTGTAGCCTTTTTGCATGTGTAGAGCAACACTACTACATAATCAGCATCAAATAAACACCAATCTCTCCTCTTTCTTACATTGCGAAGAAACAAACTGCATACATGGCCAAACACAGTGCTGGGAGCAGCTCAGTCGGGTTACCAGTTTGTCTTCATCCAGAGGTGTGTTTGAAGAGCAGAACTAGATTGCAGTGACATCGAGGAGCATGGGGAAGAGGAGACTTAGAGGGGACCTTATCACTCTCTACAACTACCTAAAAGGAAGTTGTAGTCAGGTGGGGGTCAGGCTCTTCTCCCAGGCAACTTGTGACAGGACAAGAGGGCATTGTGTGAAGCTGTGCCAGGGGAGGTTTAGGTTGGATATTAGGAAGCACTTCCTCACAGAAAGGCTGATTAGGCACTGGGATGGACTGCCCAGGGAGGTGGTGGAGTCACCATCACTGGAGGTCTTGAAGAAAAGCTTGGATGTGGCACTTGATGGCATGGTTTAGCTGATGTGGCTGTGTTAGGTCCTAGGCTGGACTTGATGATCTCAGAGGTCTTTACCAGCCTCAATAAGTCTATGATTCTGAGGAGGAATTCAGCAATGATTTCATAATTTGTTTTCTTTTCAATTAATGGTTTTGCTTCCAGGCAAAGTAACATAAAACTTGCATGTACTCACAGTACTCAGCAAATTCTTTGTCTTCATTTCTTCCCCCTTTTGGTTTTTAACACTACCAGCTTTTCTTTTAGTTAACAATGTGTCAGCATTGTCATAGAAAACCTCTGGTTCTGTTTTATATGTGAATTGTAAAAAAAATTGTTTCAGGTGTCAAATCTGGTTTCTAGGGTATTGCTCAGGAAATCCTTTAAAACATTTTATAAGTCCATAAAAATATGTTAGGCCCTGCTTCAGGATTTAGTCTGTAGAATCTCCAGCACAAAACTATACTAAATATGTATTTAATTCACTTTTATCAGTGAATTCATTATAAAGCATATTATGAATTTGCTATCAGAGCTTCTTTATAGTTTTATTTCTGCTTATCACAAATTAAAAAGAAAGCTTACTGGTTCTGCTGCCTTAGAAACTGATTCTTGACTCAAATAATCAACATACTCTTAGGACTGTCAGTAAGGCTATTGCATACTTGTATACTTGCACAACTCTCCCATTTCCCATACTTCAGCCTCTCCAGTCCACTTGTTTTCAATATTTCTGGAAGGATTTTGAATGACATGAGCTAGCTGGCAGAGATATTTAAACAGTGTTACTGTAGCTACAAAATCTCCCTGGGGAGGATTTTAATTCTGCATCTCCAAAGTGGTTGAGGGAATCTGGTTTCCAGAAGGGCAAGAGCCCAGGATTTTTCACTTGCTCATAAGAGCTGAAAATTCATGAATTATGTCTGATATTGTAGAGTTCATAAGCACAACTTTCTGCATGAATCTTTAGTTTCTGTGAGGGATAGACATGCAAGACTGGTGCTGCTAGGAGGAAACCCACTCAGTGTTATCCTGCCTCTGACAGCTATCAGGACCATGTATTAAGATGTATCATAGAATTCTATGATACATCTTAACACAGGGCCATGGACATCCAAGTAACCCCACATTTAAATAACTCGCTCAAAAGGGAATTTCATTCCCAGATCTCCAAGTTCTTTGCTGAGAACCTAGGCTGAAATGGAGGATGGGTTTTATGGTGAGAACTTCTGTATCCCTCAGTGCTGTGGCATCAAAGAATGCTATGAGTTTCAAAGGCTCATGAGCACCTGTGTGAATTGCTCCTGCCCAGGCAAACTGACATGCATTTCCTACAACCAGCCTCCAATAGGTTCCCAATTCACACTGACTAGATTATCTCTTTCCTTTCATGAGGATATATGCAGGAGAGGTCTATTTCCCTTTCCATATGCCACCTGATAATTTACCTATTTTTCTATTTTATCTCCTGCTCTTCTCTTTTACCTACTATTCCTGCTCTGAAGTGCCCAATAGTGTATGTGAAAGATTTACCATGGAACAGGCTTTTCTGTGACCAACATAGTTGCAAAATTCATTGTTTCTGATAGTGAAATTTATTTTGAAGTTTATTGTTTCTGATAGTGAAATTTATTATGAAGTTTATTGTTTCTGATAGTCAAATCTTCTCACACTCTGCCTCTGAGCTGGGCAGAATCACATACTGGCCCAGACTGCTACAGGAGTGTTTTGAAGCAAATGCCAGGACTACCCTTCCACAATAGAGAAGAATTTCAGTAATGGTAGGAAGCCAGGCTCAGTCAAAGGAAGTATAACAGATATCAGTTTTCACTCAGTGGTAATATTTGGACAAACATGGATGTGCTCTGCATGGGACAGCTTTGTGTATGCAGTAATAAACAGTCACTTCTAACCCCCCTTCAGCAGGCTGTGCTGTGACCCCATGAACCTGGGTGATGTGACACTTTTGCATTATTACCTGCTGCCTTAGATGGAATTAGGATTTCTTTCAAAACCAAAGTTTGAATTCAGAAATAGGTTGTTCTCTCATCATTGTCTCAGTGTGGCCAGCAGGTCAAGGGAGGTGATTCTCCCCCTCTACTCAGCTCTGGTGAGACCCCACCTGGAGTAATTCTGGAGCCTCTGTTACAAGAGGGCTATGGACATGCTGGAAGGTGTCCAGAGAAGGGCCACCAGGATGAGCAGAGGGCTGGAGCACTTCTCCTATGAGGACAGACTGAGAGAGTTGGGGCTGTTCAGTCTGGAGAAGAGAAGGCTTCAAGGTGACCTTCTTGTGGCCTTCCAGTATCTGAAGGGGGCTACAAGAAAGCTGGGGAGGGACTTTTTAGGCTATCAGGTAGTGATAGGACTAAGGGGAATGGAACAAAGCTGGAAGTGGGGAGATTCAGGCTGGATGTGAGGAAGAAGTTCTTCCCCATGAGAGTGGTGAGAGCCTGGAACGGGTTGTGCAGGGAGGTGGTTGAGGCTCCATCCCTGGAGGTGTTTAAGGCCAGGCTGGATGAGGCTCTGGCCAGCCTGATGTAGTGTGAGGTGTCCCTGCCCATGGCAGGGGGTTGGAACTGGATGATCCTTGTGGTCCCTTCCAACCCTGACTGATTCTGTGATTCTATGATTTTAGTCCCCTCTAGCCTCCTCTCAGAAGCAGCTGATGAGTGTGCCATCAGTCTAACAGGCTGCAGAAGTCTCTACACTCCTTTCCAAGAGCAGGCCATGGGTGAGAGTGGCTGCGTCAGAACTCTGCCTGGTGTCAGGCCACAGTGCTGTGAATGCATCTCTCCTACTGATCACAATACTGTCCTAAATGCCTGGAAAATTTGTTTTTTTTCTCTCCACTTCTTCAGGAGTCAGGCAGTTGGGTTGCCTTCCTGGCATGGTCACTGAGCTGACATGTTCAATGACTTTCATTGTCCATGCAGAGAACTCTACAAATCCATCAGGACACTGGTGGTACCTCAAGCCCATTTTTTTTCTGTGAAAGTGCTTGTGTGGCAGTAAGACAGCATTTTCTTGTTACTATTTGATTTGTTAAAAAATCTTATTTAGATGTTTGATGAAGAAATGAGCCACATATTTTCTTTCAATATGATAGAATCATAGAATCCATGTTTTGTTTTATTTGGAAAAGACCTCAAATATCATTGAGTCCACTGTCTACCTAAGACCACCGTGCTATTCAAATAGGTCCCAAAGTGCCATCTCCACACATCTCTTGAACACCTCCAGGGGAAAGTGACACCACCACCTTCCTGGGCAGCCTATTCCAGTGCCTGACCACTCTTTCAGTAAAGAAACATTTTCCTAATATCCAAACTAAACCTCACCTGGCAGAGCTCATGTAGAGAACTGTCTGAAAGCACCAAGTGAAACAGCCCTGAGTGGAAAGCCATAGGAGCAGATTTCTTGTTGCCCAGATAAGGAAGAGAGGAGGAGGTGAAGTTACTTCCACTGGGACTTTGCAATACCTGTCTGCTAATGTTAATGAATGCTTCAAACCACATCTCAAGTTTAGTCTTCTGTAGAATATTAAACCCCACCTAATTAAATAATGTGAAAACTGTGTCCTTGAGTGAGGCTGTCATGATTGCTGGCACCAATAGAGTGCTTTATCCCTGGATACAGAGATGAGATTACCTCAGAGAGGAACCACAGGGTTGGAGGGGAAGCTTGGCACTGCTGAAGCCCATTGCTTGTGCAGAGCTGTAATGCATGAGCCTCACAATGAGTCTCTGTAGTGTGCATGAGCCCCACAATGAGTCTCTAGAGCGACAGACTTTACAGACTTTAGAAAGGCCTGCATTATCTTGGAGATGTCTTCCAACATGGTTGATTCTGTGACTTCAACATGTCCAGAGAAGGGCAACAAAGCTGATGAGGAGTCAGGAGCACAAGCCCTATGAGGAGAGGCTGAGGGAGTTGGGGGTTATTTAACCTGGAGAAGAGGAGGCTCAGGGGAAACCTTATTGCTCTCTACAACTACCTGAAGGGAGGTTGTAGCCAGGTGGGGTTGGTCTCTTCTCCCAGTCAACCAGTGACAGAACAAGAGGACACAGTCTCAAGCTGTGGTTTGGGCTGGATCTTAGGAAGAAATTCTTCTCAGAAAGAGAGATTGGCCATTGGGATGGGCTGCCCAGGGAGATGGTGGAGTCACCATCCCTGGAAGTGTTTAAAAAGAGACTGGATGAGGCACTTAGTGCCATGGTTTAGTTGATTAGATGGTGTTGGGTGATAGGTTGGACTTGATGATCTTGAAGGTCTTTTCCAACCTGGCTAATTCTGTGATTCTGTAGAAGTCATCTCTCTGCATCTGAAATGGGACTGTCAAATGTACCATGGTCTTAGTGAATTCCTGTAACATCTCTTCAAAACTGTCCTGGCAGCTCGACAGCAAATGATGCTGACACAGCTAATCCCCATATTTAGAATAAGCTGAAATAAAAGCTGGGATTTGAACACCTAGGCTCCTTGGAAAATCAGGATAAACATCTGAAGGTTGTGGTAGTGCTTTGTGTCTGCCAGTAATAAAATATGTGTGTGAGATTGTGCTGTCATTTGCTTCCTTCCTAGTAGCACTGTACCTGCTGGAAGCAAGCCGAGAGTATGGCCAGAAGTGATATATTGCTGCATAGGAGAGTCAGTAAAACTTAGTCACAGAGTTCTGCTTGATATAGGCAAGTAATTTAAAACTTTTATCCCTTAACTTCTGCAGATCATCCTTCTTCATCCCACTTTACAGCTGTCACCTGCAATGGACAACCCAGAAGTGATACAAAAATCACTTCTACAAACGGGACACAGAACTAACAAGAAAGCACAAAGGGAAGTCATGTACTCATTGCTTGCAGCAATAGCTGTGTAGCAGTGCTTTCCCCCATGACAGTTCTTACCAAAAGCTTTCCTTGAAAACAAATCTTAGGCATGAAAATGAGAGTAAAATGCTTGATGGTCCCTAAGGTTTTGGAGCATTCTGAAGTTCCTTCTAAAATTAATGGATTTTGGGGCTGTAAATCCCTTATGTGGTGCTGAACATCTCCATTGACTAATACTTAAACTGCTGAAGTTCATTTCAAATCCCTCAGAGTGAGCACTGGCAGCACCGCCTGGGAGTTCAGAATGCCAGCAGCTACCAAGAAGGAATGTGCTCCTTCATCTATCTATCTATCTATCTATCTATCTATCTATCTATCTATCTATCTATCATCTATCTATGAAATGTTTCATTTTAATATCTGCAAAGCCACAATGGAACAAATCTTCAATGGCAATTGCAAGTCTTAATTTTCATGTGTTCATATGTTACTGAAGTCTTTGATTAATTAATTAGGCATTTATCTTTCAGTGGCACTTTTCCCATCCATCAGCTGCTCTGGGTTACACAAGTCTGCTGTGTGACTTTACTTGAGGACCAAAGCTTCTGCTTTAAACTTTGGCAGTGTTTAGAGGCTTCCTTGACTACCCTAGATGATTCTGATTTTGGCAGAGGGGTTGGACTCAGTGATTTCTGGTCCCTTCCAACCTCTAACATTCTGTGATTCTTTTGTCCTAAGACCACCTTACCTGCCCTGCACTCAGTCTCTACAGTTAGCAAAAAATCTAGTTCCTAGTAGCAACTGTGGTCCTGCAAGCTCTGGTTCCAGGTGGGATCATTAGTGGCCATTACTATAATAAGAAATATCGGGGCAATTATTAAGGCCACATTTCATGCAAACTTTGGAATGAGAATTCATACTGGGAATATTTTGGTGTCAACTGGCCACTTGCTTTTAGCTTTTTTGAAATCTGCCTAAGGGCCCACAATGTCGGTTAAAATTAAATACTCCAGCTTGTTCTATGTAAAGTAGCAGTTCATTGTGATGCCTGCTTTGAAGATCACAGGATCACAGGATGTTAAGGGTTGGAAGGAACCTCCAAACATCATCGAGTCCAAACCTCCTGCCAGAGCAGGACCATAGAATCTAGCACAGGTCACACGAGAATGCATCCAAATGGGTCTTGAAAGTCTCCAGAGAAGGAGTGTCCAGAGAAGGAGACTCCACAACCTCTCTGGGGAGCCTGTTCCAGTGCTCTGTGACCCTCACAGTGAAGAAGTTCCTCCTCATGTTGAGGTGGAACCTCCTGTGCTGTAGTTTCTATCCATTACCCCCTGTCCTATCGCAGGGTGCAACTGGGCAGAGCCTGTCCCCTTCCTCTTGACCTCCCAGCCCTCAGATATTTATAAACATTTACTAAATCCTTTCTCAGTCTTCTCTTCTCCAACAGAAGATGTAACCAAAGAGATTTTTGTCTTGTCTGAGTCTCACCGCTGGGGGCTGTTGCAATATGAAATGTGATGTGCAGGACTACTTGTTGTAGCATGATGGAAACAGCAGAATAAGCCTGGGTACAACCTGGCAAAAATCAGGAACTTTCCTCTCCAACCTGAAATGTATTTGTTCTATTAGCTGGTCTGATAGTCAGCTCTGAACTGATTCTTGAAAAATGTTTGTAAAATGACTGTAAAATATTGTATTCCTGCAGATTTCATATTGATCTTCTGTCACTTGAGATGTTCCAAATAGAATTGTTTCTTTTTTTGTTACTTCTAGAACAACCAGATTTTCTACTTCCAGAAAACTCAGGAGCAGAAAAATGCAAGAGCTATCAATGGCAGGTAGTGAATTGTTTGATCCCTGCAAATCTGTCTCCTCATACCAGAGAGAATATTCTTTGCTGCAGCTCTCTTTTGGGAAGTCTTGTACTCATAATCCCACAATGCTAGACACGAGTTTTCTCCACCAAAACATGCCAGCCCAATAGCTGATCACTTTGCATTCTGCAGAAGAATAGGAGATATAGAACTGTATAATGATATTTGCTATTTCTTTTGTATTTTATATGCTTGGTTTGAAAAATCTTCTATAAGATTATCACATCTTTCCAATATGTTTTTAAACATTTTTATTTCCATGTGTTGGGCAATGATAAATTAAGTCAGTGAGGAGGTCATCTCTAACCACATGGGGAGAAATAACACCAGGCACCAGTACAGGTTAGGGGCTGCCCTGCTGGAAAGCAGCTCCACAGAGAAAGACCTTGGAGTGCTGGTGGACAGCAAGTTCTGCATGGAACAACAATGTGCTCTTGTGGCCAAGAGAGCCAATGGGATCCTGGGATGCATCAAGAAAGTTATGTCCAGCAGGGCTAGGGAAGTTCTTCTACCTCTCTACTCTGCCCTGGGGAGACCACACCTGGAATACTGTGTCCAGTTTGGGGCTCCCCAGTTCAAGAGAGACAGAGACCTGCTGGAGAGAATCCAATGGAGAGCCACAAGGATGATTAGGGGACTTGAGCATCTCCCCTATGAAGAGAGACTGAGAGCCCTGGGGCTGTTTAGTCTGGAGAAGAGAAGACTGAGAGGGGATCTGATCAATGTCTATCAATATCTGACGGGTGGGGGTCAAGTGGAGGGGGCCAGGCTCTTTTTGGTGGTTCACAGTGATAAGACAAGGAACAATGGGTTCAAACTAGACCATAGAAGATTTCAGCTCAACATGAGGAGAAACTTCTTTACAGTGAGTGTGACAGAGCACTGGAACAGGCTGCCCAGGGGGGTTGTGGAGTCTCCTTCTCTGGAGACTTTCCAAACCCACCTGGATGCATTCCTGTGCAGACTACCCTAAGTGATCCTGCTCTGGCAGGGGGGTTGGACCTGATGATCTCTTGAGGTTCCCTCCAACCTCTGATATACTGGGATAATTCAGAGGCATGAGAGAGCCCTAAGGATGCCTGGGATGCCAGAGGCAGAGATGGAAGGCAGCTACTGTAGCTTCTAACCCTTAACCCATATAGGTCTGCCAGCTCTGATACTGGCCAGAAACCACAGCATACATTACCCTGGTGAAAAAGCCTACATCTGGCAAATGCAGATTTGATGTTTTGCATGTCAGTTCACTAGAGACTTGCATTCTCAAGCATAGATTGCATCACACAAATCAAAGGGAATTTCTCCTGGCTTGGTAAACCTTAAGGAAATAAGTTCTTGGTTTAAAAATATTATGTAGAACAGAGGTAAAGAAAAATCTGCAGAGTTTGGATTGACATTCCAGTTCTGCACAAAAAAAGAAAAAAAAAGCTTTAGAAGTGTCAGTGATCTAAATTGTGCCTTAGTTTCCTGTAAAATGGGACACAGTACTTTGGGACATGCATTTCACTCCAGCTAGGGGTCAGAAGTAGCCTTGTAAATGATACAAAGGACATAAAATGTAATAGCATAAAGATATTTTTTTTTATGAGCTCAATACTCTAATGTCTTATAATTTAAACTACATAAACTAATCTGCATTGATTCAAACAGCTCAAAATATGTTAAAAAAGATAATCAATCCAAAAGTACTTACAGGCAATAACTCAGTCAGCTGGTGAACTGAGTGTTAATGATAAGCAAGGAATACTCCCTGCCTTTGTGAGCTATTAGCTGGGTCAGTTATCTAAAGTAGTACTGATGAGGGTTGGCTACCAATAGATCTAAAAAAAAAAAAAAAAAAAATAGGGAAAAAATTATTACCATCAAGTCTACTTGTAGTTCAAGAGGATCTCAGGAAGCTGCAGTGATCATAAAATTGAAGGTAATTTGGTGCTAGCTTTTATATTGACATTAACGTTTGCAAATGTCACCTTTCAAATGAAGAGATGGGTCACCCTGTCAGGCCCTCCAGGGTAGTAATGGCCCTTTGTGTCCTTATCCAGCCTCCCCTGGGGCCTCCCCCACCCCCTCCTCTGGCCCATGAGACCCATTTCAGTCAGCCAGTGGCTGTCAGTACCTATCTGTACATGTGCCTGACTATCACCCTGTCTTTTTCATGTACCTGACCTGTAGGTAGCCTGCCTCCTGAGCTGACCCCTTAGGAATATCCTATCTTTGTCTGCAGTCCTGTTCTTCTGAAAGGGTCACTGCTGCCCTGTCCTAGATGTGGGAGAAGTCCATTAAAATGAACCTCCAGTGCTGGATGGTTTCCTGCTTCTGACTGTTTGTCTCTTTTGGGGCTAAAACACTGTGAAGCAGATGCTCCTAAGTACCATGGAAGAAAGGGACACAGGCAACACTCAGAGCTCACTATGGGTTTGTCATGGACAGGTAGTAAGATCATCTGGGATGCAAAACAGTGGTTCAGAGGCAGACCAATCTTAGACAGAAGGCAGAAAGAGATAGGCTCAAAGTTTCTGAGCACTGGGGAAATAAATCAATTGCTGAATAATTCTTGCCAGCTTGCAACAGAGAGGTGATAGAAAAGACCCAGGAAGCTGGGTTCTGTGAAACACAGCTGTAGCTGCCCAGGAGTTGGGTGGGAGGCACCTTCTACCCACCTGACCACCTCTTGCTCCCCTCAGGGGAGATCTCAGTACCTTACAGCCAGGAACTGCTGAGAGCAGGTAACTCACATTCTTTCTTCACAAAACTCTCTGGTGTGTAATTGACAAAAATGACCACTCCAATTTTATGTGGTTAAATTTAAAGTTTTATTTGGTAAGTGAGCAAAAACAGCGCTGGGCAGCCGGGGGAATCTCCTGTTCCTCCACGGCTCGCATCTGACAGTATCGTATAGACTCCTTTTATAGGGTAGGAGTTCAGCATCATCTCAGTCTCTTTGCATTGTTTCAGTTCCTTATCTCTTGTTCTGCATACTCGGAGCCAGTTTATCATTCTGCATATGCGTAGATATCCAGCAAGGAGTCGTGGATCCGGCTTAGGAATGTTAGAATACAGGACTTTGACAGATACACAAAGCTGCCTATGATACACAAGGCTGTCTGTTGTAGTTTAGTTACAAGTCTTGGCAAATAAGCAAAGCAACCTACATTCCACTATTAAGCTATTATAAAAGATAATTATTAATCTAACATCATTTAAACTTAACATCATATGATTAACAGATAATTCCATTTCTATTTATTACAAAGACTTCGGATTAGATACGTATTTTATGGGTAAGAAATATGTAGAAAACAATTATTGTTGTGATAGAGTAGGTGGTTCATTACATTTTAAAGTCAAGGAATTTGAAACTCTCCACTAGCTACGGCACAGCAGATTTGTCCAGGCCAGTGAAACTCTTCTCCTTGCCATGAGGAGGGAAGCAATGTATATGATAGACATTATGTAACAGCTACATATTTAGTATCCACTCCTTAAATCTTGTTTTTCATATTTCAGTGGCTTTTTAGACATCCCAGCTCAGCTGCTTTCATTATTGCTGTGATTTGAACTTGAGCTTTTTGTCTGTCTGATACAGGAACTAGTTGAAGTGCCGAACAACCCAAATTCAGAGACCTGATGTCTGAACCCCACAGTTAAACACTCATTGCCCCAGATTTCCTGCTCCTTTAACACTGGCTGCAGGATTTAGCAGATAGGATGAGGAACTCTTTGTCAGAGCACTAACAGAATTTACAAAGCCAGTCTGCCCAATCTGGAGGCTCCCTAGCTGTATTCACAGCCCATATCAACCTCCCAGGGCCTTCAGTTTCTCCTGATGTGAGTCAGGTCTACAGCTCCCCCACAGCTCTGCCCTGGCCTGGGCATTGTCTCATCAGCAGAGGTCTGAATAGAAGAGACAAGGTGTGAAACGTTCTTCCCCTGCCCTGATGACAGCAATAGTCACCTATTGTCACTGGCCCCACAGGTATTTACCGGTGTGGGGAGAAGCCCTCTGGTATTTGGAAAGGTGATAAGGGGGCTATTGCACATTTTGGCTTGAACAGATTGTCTAGGAAAGGGTAAGCAGAGAACAGTCAGGGTCCTTACATACGATTAACAAATAATTTCATTTTTATTTATTACAGGTGTTTTGTTGATGGCACTCCTAGATGGTAATATTGTTTGGTAGTATATGAATTTTCCACTGGGTTCTGGGGACCCAATCTGTGTCAGTGGAGCTCTACTCAGCTATGGTGGCTGGATGGTCAAGGATATGCTTTCTTATTGAAGGTACCTGTAATAGCTGGAAAAAATAGGAAGTTTTAAAATATCTTAAATTTAAAGGAAAGAGAAAGAAATACCCAAATAAACATTTTACTTGGAAACTTCAGAAAAGCAGCAAGTTAATGAAAAAGTGACATGCCCAGAGAAAATGGCAATGTTTCTAGAAGCTGGGACAACATGGAATAGCTTTAAGGATGAGAGGAAGGGAAATGGACTTTGATTTGTTGGTTTTGGGTATTTTTGTTTGTTTGTTTGTTTGTCCCCCCAAAAAAAACTTCATTTAACTGTAAGTGAAACACTGCACATAAAAAAAATCTGCTTTCATCTATTATTTTTAATGCATGGTATAATTAATGCTGAAACACACCTAACAACATGTCTGCTTGCCCTGCATCAAACAGTCACATGCACAGCTTTCCTGAGTTGTCAGAGAGCTTTCTCTTTGATCCAAACCTGGTTGAAGGGCCCTGTGTTAGCAGGGTGGAGAAACAGAAATTTGCTTTTTACTTGTTGTCTGTCTGCAGCTGGTGGAAGTGTCTCTGAGCTTTGTTTCCAAGAAGGGGAAAATTCCAGGCACAGGAGAGTTAGACTGTGTGTCTTTGCCACCACAGGCTATTGGCATTTCATAGAAAAGAAAAACTATTTTCACTTTTAATTTAATTACAGCAGATTCCTGCATATGAGCTGTTACTACTTTAATACACTAAATCTCTGTGGTAATTTGCTCTGACTCCTTAGGATCAAGACCTTGTGAAGATTTAGGTGATTTGTTTCAAAATCCATTCTCTTGTGGACTGCTGTGGTTTTTTGTGATGTCAATTGCTATACTAATTCCTACTTGCCCTCCCAGTGTGCTAATTATTTTTGAAAAGAATTCCACACTTTGGTGAGAAAAATAAAAGGCAAATAGTTTTAGATGCCATTTATGAAACAGTGCAAACAGGAATGGTGACAGAAAATTTGTCCATGATATTTAAAGTGCCAAATCAATCCAAATGTTGTTTCATTGGCAGTAGTAGAAACTGCCACTGAAAAAATTAGACAGACAGACCTGAAACTCCAGGTGCAATGAATTTAACAAATGCTTGTTTAGTACTTTCAGAATACATCAGCTCTGCATTAGTGCATGCACTCTGAGTTTCCACAGCCATGAATCTTTTGGTGTCTGGACCTCTGTCTCACACTCATTTTGGCTTAAGAGTTGTTTCTGCTTCCTTTTGGGAGGCCAAACTTGGAGTTTGAAAGATGCATGGATCTTGCAGACAAAACCAGGCTCTTACGACAGCTTTTGTTGGGTAATTTCTTCAGTTTTCCTTATCCAGAGGTTAGTTTCAAGGCATAGGAAACCAGCAGTGATCAGAACAAACTGCTCTGGAGGAAGGCTGGTTCCAGAACGCTGGTTTGTGAAGCCATGCAGCAAGGTGACCGTGCAGACCTGGGGTGATCAAGACAAGGCAGAGGGTGAATAATAACCTTGTTGAAACGAGTCCTTTCCCACAGAGGTTTGTTTTCCTTGCACTGGCATGACTGAGAGGCATGCTGCAGTCTAACATTTACAGCTGAGGGCACGGCAGTTGTGAAGTTTAAAGGTAATGAATGTGAGGACTATCCACATCCCACAGGAAAGAGGCATTTCACAGTCTCACAATATATCAGAGGTTGGAAGGGACCTCAAGAGATCATCAGGTCCAACCCCCCTGCCAGAGCAGGATCACTTAGGGTAGTCTGCACAGGAACGCATCCAGGTGGGTTTGGAAAGTGTCCAGAGACGGAAACTCCACAACCCCCCTGGGCAGCCTGTTCCAGTGCTCTGTCACCCTCACTGTAAAGAAGTTTCTCCTCATGTTGAGGTGAAATCTTCTATGTTCAAGTCTGAATCCATTGTTCCTTGTCTTATCACTGTGAACCACTGAAAAGAGGGGAGTCAGACCTGATGATCTCCTAAGGTCCTCTCCAACCTCTCATATACTATGAGGCTCTTTATAACTGATGACACTGGTGTTAGTTTTCCTATGACATCAGTTTACATTAATTTGCAGTTCTGTTTTGTAGTTCTTAAATGAACTGCACATTTGCTGGATAATATCCAGAACACAAAAATGCTGTTTAGTGAAAAACAGCAATAAAATTACTCTATAGCTTCCTCTGTGTGTGTTTTAATTAATCAAAGGCAATACTCTGTGTAGAACGTAAAACAATTAATTGTGGCTAAGAGACAAAGACAAAACATTTAACCACTCTGTTAGATAATCACAAAAAAAAGGCACATGAAGCTGAGAGGAAGAGATAGGGGAAACTTTCTCTGTAAGCACAAGCAAAAAACTTAAAGCTTAAATTGGATGGGTTGACCAAGAAGAGAAAAGATCAGTAAAGATATTTTGAGGGCTTTAGGGTTCTACTGCTGTGAAAAGAACTTAGAATCATAGAATCAGTCAGGGTTGGAAGGCACCACAAGGATCGTCTAGTTCCAACCCCCTGCCATGGGCATGGACACCTCACACTTCTGTGCTATGTGCAGATTAGTCCTAACCCAAATCAAGCTCAGTCTAATATGAAAATTTTTGAGCTGTGCTTTATCAAATTCATAAGCAAAAAAGAGATCATCTTGATGGATACTAAAAACCAGACCTCCAGCACTCTCACAGGTGGAGAACTTGAGCCTCAACCTGAGCTTGCTCTGGCAGCAGTTAGGGCATGAGTTCACAGAGGTTGTAAGGTCCTAGAAAAAGTGAATAATTTTCAGAGGGGATTGGGTTTCCAGCAAAGGTAAAGCAAAAGACAGCTTAGAAATGCTCATTATTTATTTAGGATTAAAGCCCAGGAAAGTCTGTGGGGATGCTTTTGTTTTCTGTAGTGGCCTCAGAAGGAGGCCCAAAATATTTCTTTGACAAAACACATTCATGGCACCTGAAAAAGAAAGCATATAGCTAACTATGAATAGCTAACTCTTGGAAGTAAGCCTCAAGAATGAGGATATACACAGGTGAATCACTTATCCTTATTGAGCCTATAAATGCCAGCTGATCAGCCAATACACTCACAGTGCTCTGATTTAGCTGCAAACTTGAACCAAGTTTCCTTGCAATTTTCCTGCAGGGAAAGGAACTACAAGGCTGTCTTGTGTTAGTTTTGGAAAGATTAGCTGGTCTGTAAACTCCTTTCCCTTTAGTCTAGTCCTATCCTTCAGTTAATCCTATACTTCTTTAGATGGCTATATCTGTATCTAACTCATACATTTTCAGTGCTACTAGTATGCATATTATAATAACCCAATATTGACAAGTAATTTGTATTAACAAGTATGAAACCAGTCCTTTTCTCTCAAGGTCACCTTCCAATGCACTTTGTCCTGAGTTCTGTAAAGACTCATATTTTATCAATGTTACATTATGTAACCACACAGTCCTGTGGTTTGACCTCCTAGATTATCTCATTGCTCCTTCCTGCAAAATGAGACCTTGTCTCTCCTGTTCCAGGTACAGCTCAATAAACCACTATACCAAAGAAGATAGAATCTGGAGGAAGAAGTCAAGTTTGGGGCTGTGAAAGCATGACTACACTTTCCTATGAGGTTCTGATCGGAGAAGATGCATTTTACACAACATCTGGAAGAAAGTAAGTGCTTTATAGGATCGTGTTGGGGGTGGGGAGTGGACTGAAGTAGTGATGTGGTTGGAATTGAGGTACTCGAGTGCATCACAAGTCTGAATTCTCTTAATACCTACTTATTTCTGCAGATGTATAATCTCAGTGTTGCTGAATGGCATGGATATAAATACTCTGCCTTGGTTGGGTGCTGGTAGTGAGCTACAGCTAATTTGTAATCAGTCCTGATGAAATGAGATGGTAGGTCTGGCTATGGGAACCTTTTAAGTGACTGGTTTGGAAGCTTTTTATCTAGTGTCAGAAGAGTAATTGTCAAAAGTCTACACACACACACATATGAACTAGCTCTTTCATTAAGACAGTTGTGTCTGCAGAAGCTGTCCTAAGCAGTAGGCTGTAGTACCTGTTTTGTAGCCCTGCTTTCTTTGGATTACTTGCACTAGAGGCTAATCTCTCACAGGAGGTGTTGATGCCTGTGACAGAGCTCCAGGCAAGTGTGAAAGGTAGATGCGGCAAAGCTTTCAAGCTCTGTGTTTTGTTTGTTTCTTAATATAGAAGAGATTTGGTAACTAAAATCTGTTTGTCTCTAGGTGCTCTTCATAGTCTACTTAAGGCAAGCTTTCTCTTGTTAGGTTACTGCCTGCCCCTCTGCATAGTTCCAAAACAGAGACTAAAACTTGCAGAGACCCAAGGGATTCCTTTCAGCTTTCCTCAGGAAAAAAAGAATTTAGTCCAGTAAGAGTATTTATATCAAGATTTGTTGGGGTAATTGTAAGCCTCAGCAAAGTGCAGCTTTGTAGGAGATAGTTTTGTGTAAGTCTCACAATGTGGGTTACTAGCTGGTCTTTAAGATTCTCCTGTTTGGATGACACATCACTGTTTCTGGAAGGGAATTCTCGTAGGCAAGACTTTTAATAGAAGCAACAAATCACATTTTTTATTTGCAAGACACGTGCCATGAAGGTCATAGGAAGTTCTTGTCCCACATACTTTTTTTTTTCTCAGAATAGAAAATAAGCAATTACAAAATTTGTGCTAAACATCTCTTTCACCTGAGAGCTGCAGAAGTAGTGCTATCCAGGGATGTAAGCCTTGCTTCCATCTTCAGTATATCTTAACTGTTAGATTTTCACTTTACTTGTGACTTGAAACCTTTGCTTGGAAGGGGGTAAGGTGCTGGAAGATACAGACTGAACTCTAAGCTGAAGGTTGACAAATGAACTGAATTGCTTGTTGTATGCTGTCCACTGGACCTGGCAGATTGAAACTTACTCCAGTTTCAGAGTGGTGGGTGCAAAACTTAGAGCAGGTCAACCTTTGTAAGATGTGAAGAACAAAGGATGTATCCAACCACCTTTCAAAAAATTGAAGACAGAACTCAATTAGTACAAATCACTTAATGAGTATTAGAATGTCTGTTGTATCATGGAGACAGGAATCTTGTGTTTTGTCCTGTTGCTTTTCCCCTTGTGTGCTAAATGTCAGTGTATTGTGAATTATTAAGCCATAATTTAAAAACCCTTTTGTTTTATCAGCATGTTAGTTACAGTAGTAGCCAGAGGATTTTGTTCAGCTCTTGTATTCAGGTTTTAGTTTAGTGAAATGCAACAGACATCTTTCAAATCAGTTCTGTTTGGCTATTCAGCTGATTAATAGATGGAAGTTGATATGTTAAGCATTAGGTATAATTAATTACATACTTGCACTCCTCTGTCACCTGCAGAGCAGCCAGTGGGGTGCAGCAACATACAGCCAAGTTCTGTAAGAGGGCTCTCTGCAGGCTGTGATAAATGGAGCATGTTACCCAGCAGGGAGTGGGTCTTTCTCAAAGAGAAGAAGGATAATGCAGCAAGAGTGAAGGGAACTAAGGCTTTTTCATGTGTGTGTGTGTGGTACGGCTGCTTTTAATCTACTAAGTATGAAATGGCCTTAACCAGACGTAAATCATAACAAATGTCAGCCTTATGCCCAATTTCAGGAAAATGCTGTGCTAGGCTAAATAGGAGAAATGAGCTCTTGGAGGGGGAGAGGCTGACTGAATAGAGAAATTCAGTAAGAATAATGTTGCTTTGGTCTCTGACACCGCTGTGTGAATAATGGTTGGAATGGGCAAAGAGCTTTATCAGCAGGCAAACTTTGAGAAGTTGGGCAAATAAGCAAATACTCAGCCAAGCTTATAAACAAGTGTACTGCATAACGGAGTGGATACCTCTGGGTGTGGCTGCTGGACCTAAACGGTTTGGCAGAGACTTAAGCATGAAAAGTGACTCCTGTTGCTGCTGGGGGAGTTGTTCTCAGAGCTCTCTGTGGAGTACTATGCCTGAAGCTCTTTCCCCATTACACGGTGTTGACCTGTACCTCTTTCTTCTGGTGAAACCTAGCTTACATAAACCAGAGCTGTCAGTGGACAGAAGGATGGTAGATTTGGGCAGAGCCAGCTCTGTTTCGGAGAGGGATCTGTAGTAAAGATGGTCCACTGATGGGCACTCAACAGGCTGAGTGTTGAAGAAAAGGTCTTCATGGGTAGTTAGGCTAAGGCTTACAAGTGAAGATGGTGATACCTATTAGCACAAATGGTGATACCTATTTGTTCAGCTGTATGTGTTTGGGAGGGGGTGAAATGTCTGTGGTACTTGCAGACAACAAGCTGGAGATCTTGTGCAGGGATTAGTTAACTTTTGTTTGTATTTTTCAGAGATGTCTCTGGAAAATGCAGGTGGTTAAATTAGAAGAATGTAGCAGGTGGCAGTAGGTTGTTTCATCTTAAAAAGAAATAGGTGGCAAGCATGGATGACCTCTTTATTGTCTTGGTAGGTATTTCTAATCTTATAGTGTTGTGTTAAATACAGCTGTTTTCCCTTTTTTTCTGGGAACCTTGACTTTAATGTGCTGAAGGCAATTATTTTTCTTGCTTTGTATAAAGAGAAGTCCCTGCTGCACGGGAGAAAAAATACTCTGTTCTTATTCACCATGTCTCAGATGTGACTTCTGAACATGTGTTTTATTTACTATTCCTTTTAGAAATGTTTTGGCTTTTATTTCTCTGTCAAAGATTTGCTTAACATGGTCTCACTCTTCTGTGTGTCTACACAGAACAGCTCAATAGATCCAAAACCTAAGTGCAGCAACAAGTGCTCTGTTCAGTTCTCATTCATTGCTTTGGAAGTACAAGGTGTGTGTCTGTTAATCACAGTCACTCAAATTCTTGCAGAGCTGGAGGAGGTTTGCACTGAATTCCCTGCATTGTGTAGGTCTCCTAATAAACTAAGGATCTGCCTGCTAAGTTAATTGCATCTCCTCTAGCCTCTAATACTACATGACACCTGTGTAGCTTCTTCCATCTGATGTTCTTCAAGCTTTTTCATAAAGGGTGCAGGGAAGCTTTTAATTCTTTGCAGTGGAACACCCTTTTACTCTTAAAGCATAGGAAAAAGGATTTTAATGCTACTCCTTAAATGAGTATAAAGTATGAGCTTGCACATGAAATGCAGCGTGTGACCCATGAGGCCTGGCTGAACAATGGGAAGACACAAGCAGTGAGAATGCCTCACTCCAAATGCAGAGCTGGCTGTCAGTTTAACTGTGTCTCTCTGTTTCAATGCCATCTCAAGCCCTGACAAAATGGTGTCCCAGCAATTGCCACCCCATATGGGTTTCTTGTGTCTAGTGGGTTCAGCTGAGCGTCCCCAAAGTACCTGTAGCAGTCTGGGGATGAGTTCTGCTCTGTCTTTAAAGAACCCTCACAAACTGTCATTAGGGTGGCATGTATTTCTGCAGGCATTTGGACCATTCCAAAGAGAATTGAAACCTGCAAGTCTGGCTGAGGCAGTACACCCATGCTGTCTTCATTGCTTTGGTGTTAGGAAATGTCAGCTCTCTTTATACTTTGAATTCCCAAGTGCAGCATTATTGTGTGGATCATTGTATGGATTATTTTTGTCTTGAGCAGTCATCTTGGTTGTGGGAGACTTCCTGCCCAGTGGGCTGAAAGCAGAAGTGACTGTTCCCTGAAACCCTTGTGAAGATGAACTGTTATACATTTCTACTCCCTTAAAGAAAGGTGCTGTGTCCTGAAGGATGCAGATCCTGTCAGGCAAAGATCATAAAGAGAGTGATTTGGAAGAGAGCTCTGCTTTTATCTGCTGAGCTGATGTGAAATTTGGAGTGAAGAGAGATGACAACAGGCTTTAGAGCAAGGCCATATGTAAGGTTTTTATTTTCTTTTAAAATGGCATGCCTTCATCACTCTTCTTTTGAAGCTTTCCAGGACCCTATTCCTATTTAGGATTGTACTCTCCTAATACTTTGGCACCATTGAGTACTTGAAGCTTTTGCTGTTGATGATCAGGAATGACATTTGAAATGTTTTCATTGTTCCTAAAAACACAGCTCAGTATCTTAGGAGAGACGATCAGCCAGGAACTGTGACAGTTCCATTGTTTCTGGATATAGCTACACTTTGATCCCAGTTATATGGTTTTTTTTCTTTTTTTTTAGAGATGTACAACAGTTCAATACCAAGATCCTACTTACAGCCTTGCTTCTGTGGTTCTCTAATTGGTCTCAATCATATCACAAAATAAAGAATTAATTTTTTCCTTAAGTGACTGAAGACAATTAATCAAGGCTATTAAACTCTACAGGTAGGACTTCGCACCACCCCCTTACCCCCCAAAAGAACAAACCAAACCCTGCTGAACAACAACAGCAAACAAACAAACAAACCAAACCAAACAATCCAACCCCCAAAACCCCACAAAAACAAAACACAAACCCAACAAAGCCCCAAACCCTTGGATTGCTTTCTAGCCTTCAGTATGAGAAATGGAACAAATTACTATGTTCTGAAAAGCCAATTTGTCTGTCTTTATCCAAACTTACTTCACTGGAAATTTAGGTACTTGTCTGGTGTGAATTGAACAATGTGACTCAACATTAAGCAACTTGGTAAACTTTGTGTTTCAGCCTAATCTACTGTGAGTAGACAATTGATGTGGATGCTTAATTTTTCACAAAAGTAATCCTGAGAGGTAGCCTTTGCTACCTGGTGTGGGGATTGTTTTTTCACTGCCTTTCATCACAACACTCACAATTTCCACATAATGTCCTGAAGGAAATGGTTCTTGGTGAAAGTGTTCTTAATTACATCCTATTTCACATTTATTCTACATCCTGATCTTAATAGCAAGTGAGTTGTAATGGTTTACTTCTGAGAAGCTGGCCTTGTGACCTGCCCCTTGGGGACTTCTGAGGCTGTACAGAATTACAGCTGCCATTAAACTTCTTGCAGTAATCACAAATTGAAAACACAAGAAGCCAGGAAAAGTGTCTTGCAATTATCTTGCAGCAAGATTCACTTCTAAATTGTTCTGAGAAACAGGCCTGCATATTTTAGCAATATGATGAATTGCTTAGGTGCTCTCAATCTAGTGTCACTTACAGTGTTGACTATCTGCATAGAGTATTTTAATTAGTACCAGCAATAATCAGGTGACAATGGTGAAGTCTTCAGCAAGTATGAATCAGTATCTGTGTTTACACACCTTGCTAGACTCTTGTAGCTCTAGAAATAGTACAGGGAATACTTAACAGCATCTGAAGGAGAACATAAAACCTTCAGTTTGTACATATGCACAAGGAGCCTGGTGGTGGAATATAGATAATAGACATAAGAGCTTGTCTTGAACTACTCCTCTCTTCCTCTGCTGGTGGGAATATCTTCCCCCTTCCCCCCCAGCAACTAGATAATGAGCATTATTATTATACTTTCCCCCCTTGAATGCTGCAGCTATGCCACTGAAAGCATTTTGTACCCTAAATGCAGCTATGGCTCTGGAAATCAGAATTGTCTTTTTGTAAAAACAGTCAGCTGGGTGCAGAGTGGGAGCCTGAATTTCCTAGCAGGGGTCACCTGGGCTGTTCCCAAATAAAATTCGTTACCTGGCAGGGTTAGTGTATCTCAGAGCCTCCTGTTTGAGAACAGCTTTGTGACAACAGTCACCTTAGCAAAGGTCAGGGAACCAAGGGGTGAGGGACAGAACTCTGGGATATCTGTTGTTGGGAACCAACCCATGCTGTATGTGATCTTTGTAGCATCACAGCTCCTGTTTGGTGCTGGACTTGGTCCTGTGGCATGGAAGATTCAGAGCTCAGAGAGTTTGCCTGTGTGTCAGTGTGGTGGGTTGAAAATTTCCTCCTCCCCAACATAAAATTGCCAGAATAGCTCAGCTGGAAGCAAATGAAGCTGTGTTTACAAGCCAACCTACAATCTAAATATGAAATGCAATAAATATGTGCAAAATATACAACATTTACATATATTTACAATTTATAAACAGCACAAGAACCCCCCTGGACAAACATAGCTCTGCTACTGACTAATGCTACTGAGGCTTAGCATACAGGGCTGCTGTTCATTGGGGATGTCAGGAAACAAGATGGAAAATGAAATTTAGAGTTACTCCAACCTCATAACACCAGGAGCTCTCTTATTTTTTCTTTTTTCCTTTTTTTTTTTTTTTTTCCTGAAGTGATGTGAGTTTCCTAGTTGTGCCTATCAGGAAAGTTTCCTGCTGGCCCTGGATTGTCACAGTTTAATTTCTGTTCCATGTGTGACTCTTGTGAAAGTTTCCCATATTGAAAAAAAAAAAAAGAATTCTGTGAAACTTGTATTGGTTGGGTGAAATAGTGGACAGGCTCCACAAGGCTAAAATTGAAAAGTTTGCTGACAACACCAAACTGGGTGGAGCGGCTGACACGCTGGAGGGTTGTGCTGCCATTCAGTGAGACCTGGACAGGCTGGAGAGTTGGGCAGGGAGAAATGGAGTGAAATTCAACAAGAGCAAGTGCAGAGTCTGGCACCTGGGAAAGAACAACCTCATGTACCAGTATAGGTTGGGGACTGAGCTGCTGGAGAGCAGCAAAGGGGAAAAGGACCTGGGGGTCCTAGTGGATGGAAGGTTGACCATGAGCCAGCAATGTGCTCTTGTGGCCAAGAAGGCCAGCGGTATTCTGGGCTGTATTAAAAGGGCTGTGGTTAGTAAGTTGTGAGAGGTTCTCCTCCCTCTCTACTCTGCCCTGGTGAGGCTGCATCTGGAATATTGTGTACAGTTCTGGGCCCCTCAGTTCAAGAAGGACCTCAGGGAACTGCTTGAGAGAGTCCAGTGCAGAGCGACCAAAAAATGGAGTGGAACATGTTCCTTATGAGGAGAGACTGAGGGAGCTGGGGATCTTTAGCTTGGAGAAGAGGAGACTAAGGGATGACCTCATACATGTTGATAAAGATGTAAAGGGTGAGTGCCAAGAGGATGGAGCCAGGCTCTGCTCAGTGATGCCCAATGACAGGACAAGGGGCAGTGGGTGGAAGTCGAGGGATAGGAAGTTTCATGGAAACATGAGGAAAGATTTTTTTCAGTGTGAGCATGACAGAACACTGGAACAGGCTGCCCTAGGGGGGTTGTGGATTCTCCTTCTCTGGAGATATTCAAAACCCACCTGGATGCATTCCTGTGTGATCTGCTGTAGGTGACCCTGCTCTAGATGATCTTTTGAGGTCCCTTCCAGCCCCTGACATTCTGGGATTCTGTGAAAAGTGTGCAACTCCCTGACCTGTCTGAAGCTTTGCTGCTGATCTGTTTACTCTACCTGTATGTGATGCTAGGGTTGTTTGTTTGTTTGTTTGTTTGTTTGTTTTTTGGTGTTTGTCTGGTATTGTTTGTGTTTGGTTTTGTTTGAGGTTTTTGTTTCGGTTTGTTGGTTTTTTTTTTTTGCATAACCTTGATCTGAACTTGGTTAATGCTGTAAATTGCTGGAACAAAAGACGACAAGAACAACAACAAAGAAATCCTGTAGTGTGTATCAAACACAGCATGGATGAATGATCATGGGGTGGCCAGGGACACTTTGAGAACGACTTGCTTTGCAAATGGCAGTTGAATCAGGCAAATTAGTGCATTTGATAACATTAGAACCACTAATGCCTTTTGTGAGTTGCTGCTCAAGAGTATGGTATTTACTTCTCAAGGAAAAAAAAATAACCACTAGGAATAATAGTCATTCTCAATTCCCAGGGTAATGGCTAATTTTAAGCCTGAATTTAAATTGTATAAAACAATACCTGAACTGAAAGAAATCTTTGGTTTTAGAAAGAATATGTCTATTAGAGCAATTTAAAATGGACGAAATATTAATTACTGCCTTTGCCCTTTAAGAAAAACTCTGCACGCCCATTAACTAATTACCCTCCTGCCTGCTGATATTAAACTTAATGCTGAAACATTGTGTTCATACCCACAGCTGCCATTTTTGCCTATAATTTTAATTATGCACACAGCAAATTGCAAGGCCCTTGCGTTGTGTGTGGAGCATTGAGACATAATTATTACTTGATTGCATGAAAAGAAAGGACTTGGGATAAATAACCCTGAAAACCTAGACTGAAGTGTAGAACAGTGCTTCTGCAAAGCAGGTGTTTTCATACCCCCAGTGATTTAAGTCAGGCTGTGACACCTGATTATTTTATTTACTCTTGCCATATTGACTGCTTTCCAGTCAAAAATTCAGGCTGTGTTTTCTGCTGGAATTTTCCTACTGGAAGAAATTAGAATAAGTGCTGCTGATCCCAGAGTGGCCTGAGGTTGTTTTCTACGGCTTTCTATGATGTTTAATAAGATACAAATTCCCATCTGAAGGTTTTCTCATAGCTCACTTGCTTTGTAATCTCATTCTACTGGATAGATTCTGGAGTCTTTCACCTGAATAATCCCCTGTGAAGAGAGACTGAGAGCCCTGGGGCTATTTATAGAATCATAGAATCAACCAGGTTGGAAGAGAACTCCAAGATCACCCAGTCCAACCTGTCACCCAGCCCTATCCAATCAACCAGACCATGGCACTAAGTGCCTCATCCAGGCTTCTCCTGAACATCTCCAGGGTCGGTGACTCCACTGCCTCCCTGGGCAGCCCACCGCCTCCCAATGGGCAATCACTCTCTCTGGGAAGAACTTCCTCCTAACATCCAGCCTATACCTCCCCTGGCACAACTTGAGACTGTGTCCTCTCATTTAGTCTTGAGAAGAGAATGTGTATAAATATCTGAGGGGTGGGTGTCAAGTGGAGGGGGCCAGGCTTTTTTCAGTGGTGCACAGTAATAACCAAGAAACAATGGGTTCAGATTTGTACATAGAAGATTTCACCTCAACATGAGGAGAAACTTTTTTACAGTGAGGGTGTTGGAGCCCTGGAACAGGATGCCCAGGGGGGTTGTGGAGTCTCCTTCTCTGGAGACTTTCCAAACCCACCTGGATGCATTCCTGTGTGGACTACCCTAAGTGATCCTGCTCTGGCAGGGGGGTTGGACCTGATGATCTCTGGAGGTCCCTTCCAATCTCTGATACACTGTGAGACTGTGTCATCCATAATAAGTTTCGCAGAAGTTTTGCACAACCCTGAAATACATTTCACCCACCTCCTACAAAAATCCCTAATTCTTCCTCCCACCCTCACCCAATGGCTTATCCTTGCAGGTTTCACATAAGGATGCTGGTCTAATGGTTTTCCTTTTTGTCTTTGAAGAAGCCTTGCACTTCTTCCTTTGCTCCAGCTCTTACTGATGAGGTTACTGGGCTGCTTCTGATTCCCAGTCAGTCCATTTTGATGGCCCTTTATATAGCCTGACAAGCTTGGGTCTAAAATGGTTTTCAGTTGTGTGAAAGGGAGGGAAGGGTTCATGGTGTCTACATACAAAATCCTACCCCAGGGAGATGTCACATTTTCAGCTAAGTAGCAGGGCTGCTGTAAGCAACCAGTAAGAAGAAAGGATTGTGTTTTATTTGCTTCACTGCTTTTCCCTTGTTTCACTAAAATCCTCTAAACATAGGGCCACTAAGCTTCCAAAACAAAATGATAATGGAAAGAAGGTATTTGAGGCCAATTTATGGAAGCTTATCACTAGTCTCAGCTGGTAAGGTGACATCTGTTTTGTTTTGGCACATTTCAGGTGGTCAAGTTCAAGATAACTTCACTAGGCTGCATCAGATGCATCATGCCAGGCTTTGATTACTAATGCCCATATTAAGGGTCCCTGTACTCTGAGTCTGGCAGTGATCTAAGTGAATGTTTAGGGAAGGGCAATGATTTGCCTGGAGTGCTCTAGTGTCCTTTATTTTTCAGCCTAGGACTAAAAAAATAAACAACAAAATCACACACCCACACAAACCAAAAGCAAACAAACAAAACCCAAAAAACCCAAACAAACAAGCATCCAACAGCAACAACAACAAAAACCCAAACAAAAACAAAACCAAACTACAAAAAAAAGCCCCCAAACCTCCTTCACTTTCTTGTGACAGGATGGAGAGAGCAGAGAGTTGGAAGCTAGGTAGAGCATACAGGTCCTGAGCCAACTTATCCTACTTCTAGGAATTCACTTGCAAAGGTGGCTGCTTGCTCGTGTGGTTATTGAGCAAACTGTGGGAGCAGGAGTGCTTCTGTGCAGCATGTCCATGCAAGTACTTTTTAAGTGGGAGCTGTCAGAAGCAGAAAGATAAGCAAGGCTGTGGCTAGGCCTTGGGGACCAAGTTTGGGAAGGCATATTCCTGTTTCCCAGCAGGACACAAATGAAAACTAATGCACATTTGCACCAAAAGAAAACAAAACAAAAAACCCCAAACAAACAAAAAAAAACATGAAAAACCCCCACAAAACAAACACCACCAAAAAACCAAAACACCCCAACCCCTCCAAAAAAAAAAAAAAAAAACAGAAAAGTGATACTAATAGCAATGTGCTCTTCACTTAAAACATCTCAGATTTGAAGTGAAAAGGAAACATCTGGTGAAAAAATTGAGTATGGTGCAGTAGAATCCTTTATAATAACAACAAGAGGGAAGTCAGTCTTGGTTGATGAGTTGACAAAATTTTGTGTCCGGTCAGTGCTGTACAGTGTTACAATATCCTGGAGGATGAAATAATGTCATCTTCCAGCATGTTAGAAGTGCCTTCAGTATTGATAACTTGGGAATTGCACCTCAGATTTATATCCTTCCCATGCAGTATGCAAGCATGCCTGATGCAAATGTAGGCCTCTGGTGTTTGCTCCCCAGTATTATGACTCTGAAACATTTTAATTTCCTTGTAGATTTGGAGACATCTGTATCTTGCTCTTTAGGATGTGCCTGTTGCTGTGCTGTCTGAGCACTGATCTCTTGACCTCTTGAAGGACCTGCATTTAGCTATGCTGCTAGAGAAATTCTTGTTCCCATGTCCTGCAGCCCAGTGGTGTCTACTTTGCCCTCTCCTAAATGGGCTTGTAGAACTCAAGACATTAATGTCTCATTTTCTGAGTCCAAGACCTCCAGCTGCTCCATTTCTTTGATCCTCTTGGCCACCTGCTTTCCCCAGGTGTAAAGAGTCTACTGCTGGGCTCTTGCTCAAGCCTTGAAAAGCCCAGGGGAGTGTCCTGAAGGGAGAAGGGAATTGCTGTGCTGTCTGTTCTTCCTTTCTCTCTTCTGTGAAGACAGCAGGAGATGGCAAGAAGAGTCTGCTGAGTGCTTTTGTTTTACCCTATTAGGTGGGTAAGTCAGGCCAGCAGGTATTTCTTCAGAAGGAATAAGCAGAACCATGCCTGGGTTAGTGCTCCAGAGCTCTTAAGGTCTATTTTGGTCCCAGTCTGAAGTATAGCTCACAAGTACATGTTAGGAGCTCACTGCAGGCACAGATACTTCTTCCCCTTGTTATCTGTAAGCTACTGGCTGGGTTTTGAGGGAAATCTAAAAGGTTAAAGGAATTTAAAACCCTGCTTTTAAGAAACCACTTTTTGTTACTTGTTTCTCTTAATGGGAGAGAAATGTTTCTTCTGTTCTCTGTCTTCAGAAAAATTATTTGGTTTGAATATCTGCTTTTGTCTTGAACCAGAACATTTTAATGAGACTTCTAGAATGTTCTGTGTGGTTTGTTTGGTTGGTTGATTGGGTTTTTTGTTTGTTTGCTTTTTTAATGATTTTTTTTTCTTTTAGGTGGGTTTGTCATTGCTGTTGGTTTTGTTTGTTTGTGTTTGGGGTTTTTTTTTAATTTTTTTTGCTGCTTTGTGGCTTTTTTTTCTGAATGGCTGAGCAGAACTGTTGTCAGAAATTCTGGGTTACAGACCTATTTAACATAATAGAAACCATTTTGGATCAGCTGAGCTTACCTTTTCCCTTTAATCTCTTAGTTTAGAGAGACAAATTTTCAGGCCACCTTTTCCATGGAATGCTACTTGTTTTGAGACCCAGCACAGTTGCTAAGCTGGTTTTACTCTTGCCTGCTCTCAAATGTGCTTATCCCAAGGATCCTAGGAAGGCTTAGGTTCTTCTTGGGCTTGACTGACTAAGTGTTCTTAGGTGACTTTGGACTGGGCTTCAAATAGGAAACTTGTAGGCCAATGTGACTGCATGCACTTTTCTGTTTGTGACAAAGTGTCTTGATGTATATTTAGTGCTCTCATAATGTTGAAACAGAAATTGTTTAATTATTTTTAGAAATACTGAAATTGCCTGGCTCCTGTGTTGTCAACTGGACAACTTTTTGCACATAGGAAGTATCCACTTCTTCTTGAGAAACTGCATAGACTTTTGCTCCTACAATACTCCAGAATGCCCTTTCCAAGGTGGTGACTCTGTGCTCAAAGCTGCCACAGTGGTGGTGATATGCCTCAGGGTTGTGGTTACTGAGTCTGAAACAACATTTTAGTGATCTAAGGTAACCTCAGTGTCTGCAGGTAGACATTAAGGCATGACTGTCTTAGGCTTGGTTCAATGTAACTCTGGGCTACTTCCATATTATGATCAAGTACTTTGCATCAGAAATAAAAGTGGCCTCATTGAGGTTCTGACAGCTAGCTGATCTAAGAACTAATTTGTTTTTTTCTTTTTTTTTTTTTTTTTAATTAGATCTCTCTGGTCTGTAAATTACTACAGTCAGGTTTGTATCCACAGGTTCCCTGTGCTCAGCAAAGGAGGAGATGGAAATGTGCAGATAGGGAAAGAATTGCTTTTCTTGCAGGCACTCTTCCATCAGTCAGCATCTTTTGTCCTGTAAGTCTATCTGTGCATAAAAATGCACCAGCCTTTCTTTTGATGCTGCTACTTCTAGCACCTGTTTTTGACCCTTTGATTATTTTTTAAGATATTTCCATGGTGTTGCATAAGGAATTGGAATGCAGACTTGACTTTGGTAAAGGCAAGAGTTTCAGTCCTTGGAGTGCAGTGTCTGATGCTAGGGCCCTGACCCCTAAGGGGTGATGTGAGCTGGAAGGAAGCTGAGTTGAAATTAGAACAGTGGAACTGACTTCTGAGAAGTGGTACAAACTACTCTCACCTTGGATTTAGTCCCACAGGTACAACAAATCTTGTTACAGCCTTATTGCTCTAGGCACTAACTTCCCCTCTGCCCCTCCTTCTTTTTGAGGAGCCATGGAGGGAGCTTTATGATGTCAGTCAGAAAAGAAATGACTGGCAAGCAGCAGAAATTTCTGCAATGGAAAACAAGTGAAAATATTTCCAAGGAGACCCTATGAAAAGCTCTGATAGTTTGTCAGTCCACTGTGTGTACTCCCAAGAAGCACTCTGTGTCTTGGACAAATCAAATCTGATAGAAGCTCCTGTTGCCATGGTGACAATCCTTTTTTTTAATAACAGCAAATAATGATGGAACTGATCAGCTCATTAGCTGCTACTGCAGAGGGTCTAACTTGCCTGTGTTGCCTTACACAATGAAAAGATGCAAGATTAGTGAGTAACAATAGTCCCTCTGTTTCTTGTTGTGTACAGGAGCACTGGCATGTCCCTTTTCAAATGCTAGATTTAAGCATGGCAATACAGGCAGATGCTCACCACCAGGGGCTGGAAATGACTGGAGATAGAAGATACTAGAAAGAACTGTTGAGCCTAGAGAAGAGAAGACTACAGGGGGACTTTAGAGCTGCCTTCTCTTGTAGAGGGACTTTTCCTGAGGGTGTCTGAAGACAGGCCAAGGGGGAATGGTTTGAAGCTGAGGGAGAGCAGGGTTAGACTGGAGCTGAGGAAGTTCCTCAGTCCCAGGGTGGTGAGACTCTGGGACAGGCTGCCCAGGGGGGCCATGGATACCTCCTCCCTGGAGGTGTTCAAGGGCAGATTGGTTGAGGTCTTGGGCTACCAAGTCTGGTTGAGAGGTGTCCCTGCCTGTGGCAGGGGTTGGAGTAGATGATCTCTGAGGTCCTTTCCAACCCAAGCCATTCTATGATTCAAGTGATTTTTTTAGTTTTAAAACTGGGTCCCCTCCACACTTACATGGCAGGTAAACATTTAGTGGAGAATTTGTGGGGCAGTTGCAGCCAGGTCTGAGGATTAACTCTATTTTGGAGATGGATTAACTCTATTTTTTATACATGTTTCTTCCCCATCTCTTCTAGAGCAAATTCAGGTTGTGTACAACATTTGCATATGGTATTATTCCCTGTGGGGAAATAGGAGTATTACCCTAATCTGTAAACAAAAGGCTGGAGAAAATAAATCACTGAAGTCTGCACAGTGTTCTCATGGTGCTGTTAGAACTGAATCTACATCTGCTATGGGCTGGAGTAGAGCAGAGCTCTGTGGCCCAGAAGCTTATGTTGAACTGAATAAATCATCCAGATGCTGACAATCGGCTTCTGTTATAGCCCCTTTTCTGTAATTAAATGAGCTTAAAAGTCAGATGCAGAATCCAAGATCTGAAGACTTGAAGCTGTTACTAACACCTTACAGTTTTCAGGAGCTTTTGTGCCTTCAACAAAGAAGCAGCTAATGTTATATTGGAGCTTGCATGCTTCATTAACAAATGTCATTTCTTCTAAACACTGAGGTATTTATGACCTGTGAACTGGGGGAAAGATAGATCATGTGGGAATGCAGAGGAAATGTTTCACCTGAATGGTCTGAGAATGCAGCTATCCTTTGTTATCATTGACTAAATTATCTCATTACTTGTTTTTGCAAACCAAAACCTTTCTAGCATGCATCCCTTTTCCTTTTATTTTTCATTATCTTGGCAATGCTTCCTGTTATGGCTTGGAGTATGTCTTCCAAACCCACCAAGACATGATCCAACCTAAGAAAACATGGATGCATTTCCAGAAAGTTTCCATGATAACAACTTGGAGAGACCTTTCTGTTAAGAAAATGCACCTAGGATTTGAACCAAGCTGTTGTGATCCCTTAGCCAATATTTTGCCATTATGAAAGTGCCTCATCTCTTAGTGCAGAACTGGGAATTACATTTTCCTATCAAAACTACTTTCTCCACTTAGCTGACCTGCCTCTGTGTATTTTATGTGGTAAGTTGGTTTAGTTGGAAACCTTCTCCACTTCATCAGATGAACAAGGCACTGATCAGGTGTCAACTGCTGACATGTTTTCACTCAGCTTCTAATGAAGCACCCACCTCTGGAGTTGGTGGGGGTTTATTTCTGTGCGTAAATATGGAATACAAAATTTAAATATGGGCCTGAGGCTTTGACTGGCAAGAAATAAATTGGAAAGGGAGGTTGTGGTTTCTTTTTGAGTCTTAGGGATAGCTATGGGGGCCGACGAACTTTGCCACCTGATACCACAGCAGAAATACTGCTGCAGGGCTTGCCTTATGGTTGGGGACCTTTTTGTGTTAGTTATTTGTTAGTTATGGTTTAAGTGAGACACTTGGGATAAAACACACTGTGTTTAGCAAGAAGCAGCAGCATTGCTCAGATTGATTTCCTTAGAGATGGCTTCTGCAAGCATCTCCTTTCTTGTGTCTCTCTTCTTCTTTCCTCTCTCTTGCCCCCTTAAAAATGGGACTGTGTGTAAGGAGAGGCTTACATATGTCTTGAGTGAGGGGAAAATTCCTTACCAGGGAAACAAGGGAAAATAAAGTGACTCAGTAAAAGTGGAAGTGAAGAATTAGCAGCAGCTGAAATAAAGGAAAAGACAGAAAAGCAGGGAGGCATCTAAGGGAGGGAGCCTCCATTTATTTCAGTAAAAATATCAAATAATAACTAACATTTTGTCTCAGAACTAGACAAAATAGTGTATTAATTTCTCTCTGTGCCTGAGCTGGCTGGAGAGCTGTCATTCCCCGTGTGGGATTCCCACTGAGAGATGTCTGTAGGGCTCAGTAGCTGCCACTCTTTCCCAGCAGACTATGGGCAGGAAAACAGCAACGTTACCTTCTGTGCAAACCCTGGCCTGGCTTCTCTAGTCTGAGCCATGCACATGGGTAAAAATATTTCTGTGGGGAAAGTCTAGTTCTCTTAAGCCACCATATCCATCATGAAATGGGATAATGCAGTATTAAAAAAAAAACACACACAACAAAACAAACAAAAAAACCAAACAAAACTTTGTTTTGCAAAATGAAATAAAGCATCAGATTTGAAACTTTTGTCAGTCTTCATAGGAAAATTTACCACTAAGCTTGAAATGAGCATTTTAAAAACATTTTGTTAGCTAAGCATTATCAATACAAGGCATTTTGAAGTTTCTTCATGTCAATATGTAGATCTCAAAGACTTTATTTCTCATGAATCGTTTTGCTTTCTGATGAAACTGCACTCTGCCAGCATGAAGTTTGTGGAAGGGGGAGGTAAGGAGACAATCAACCCCTGGGGATTTGATTCTGCACAGAAAATGAATGTCTCTTGTTCTTCACCAGGCAGAAGGGCCTTTTTCCTCCCTCCAGACCCTTCTCACCCTCCTTCAGTTTCCTTGATTGATTATGCAAGTGAAACCCTGAGAAGACAAGTTGTCTAGGTGATATGTGGTGTAATAGATTTACAAACCTATTCAGGTCCATCAGTAATGACATTTTAAAGGCTTTAGGGTTCCCTAATAATAAAGATCAGGGAAAATGCAATGCCAAGCTTTCCCTGACTGAAGTAAGAGATGTCTTGGCTGCTTTGTTGCCTAAAGCTAATTTCTTTCCTGATGTTAATGGCAGGAGGGAATAGAACAGGCAGAGACTAATGCAAAAAAATGATTGATCTTGGTAAATGTGGTGGTAAAGAATGAGCAGAGAGATTGTGGATTTTGCATGAGGGTTGTATGTTCTCTGGGTGGCTTCTCTGGCTTTGATTTCACCAGAAGAAGATCTAATATTACGTATGGATGCAGCCCATCGTTTTCATTGTGCTTGGCTTTCAAATGGTGATAGTCACAGGTTTTAGTGTCTTGCTGCATAAAGCCCCATGTAAGTGGTCTGACAAATAACTGCCTGAATCAGGCTGCTGAGCACAAGCAGAGGAAACAAATGGTACAATGAGACATAGTGACTGAGGTGGTTTGACCTGCACTGCTGCTGCTTTTGCTTCACATGCACCACTTGGCTTGCTTGAAGGATGTAGTTCTGCCACTTAGATCTGGATGGAAAAGATGTATGGACTAGATTTGGCTCTGTGTGAGAGGGATGGCTCAATTCTGGTGTGTAACTCTTAATGCTCTTTGTAGAGCTTTGCTGTTTTGTCCCATGTTGCTGTCTCCTCTAGTCATTCTAAGGCAAAAATTGGCATTGTAGACTGGCAGCTGTACCAGCTCTATTCCAATACCTCTTCTTGGCTTTTTATCTGCAAGCCTGGATTAAGGACTGCATGCAGATTCTTTTGCTGTCTGACTTTCCCCCTTTCCCCTTTTTCATTTAAAAATAGCTAAGCAGTCTCTTCCTTGCAGGTAGCTATTAGAGAGGAAGCTGTAGTAGCTTCAAGCTCTGTTCTCTCCACACATCAGAGGAGATTGTCATAGACTATTCCACTGTTCTAGCAGTAGTAATTTCATAACTTCGGAGCTTTTCCTGTCAAATTGTTACCAATGGGAGCGTTTGGTCAGTGTGAGTGTTTGTAGGAGATTCTTCCAGATGGCTTCATCCTGGAAATGACAGGGAACACAATCAGAAGTCTCATCAATAGCTCATCTTAACCAGTTCATTTTCACCTGACCTTGCAGTTCAGTACTTCAACTCTGCTTTTCAGAGTTTTCCTTTTCAAGTGATTCACTTTTAAATGTTATCATCTACAGTCATGTTCCATTTTTCACTTGCCTCTGCTAGAAGTAGCTCAACTTTAGTGTTGCTTTGTTTTTTGTTCTGTTTTTGTTTTTCTCCCCCCTCAAACTCAGCCAACAATGGGTTTCTTAGAATAAAATTCATCTGTACAGCACTATGTAAATGACAACTGAAGCACATTGCTTCTCTGTAGCTATGTGTGGGGACTAGAGTGTGGTAGGTGTGTTATGATGCATATTCTGCTGTGCTCTCCTCTTGAAACCAGCTGGACTGAACATATGAGTTGGTTTTGCCAGGTGCAGGTCATCTTCTCTAGTTATTTAGTCCCTCTAAGAATTCAGGAAACTGAAACCAAAGTTGCAGGGATTTGGAATGTGTGACTTCTGGCAATTTCTGAAGGAAACGTAGCAAGCAAGAATGGTGTCACATGAAATGCTGTGCTACAGAAGCTTCTTGGCTCATCAGTCCAGTGGGTGGTGGTTGTCTCTGCTTTCTTAGGTATGAGGCCAATTCACCTGAAAGTCTTGAGGCTTTTCAAGAAAGCCTGCACTCTGGAGGGCAAATCCACAAGATCTGGATATCAAAATTCCTGGGGGATCTCTGTGCCCTGAGTGAGGATCTCTGCGCTCAGACTTTTAAAGCAAGTAAAGCAAGTCAGCTGAATTTTTTTTTTTTTTTAATATATTTCGTACCCCCTCTTCCTCCACTCCCCACTCCCCCCCCCCCCCCCCCGGAAACAAGTCAGGGAGTGTTTAAATACCTGCACAGGTGCAGTGAAGGGGAACCTTGGCTGCTCCTCAGCTTTTCTATTTGTCTTATAGAGACTGTTATTCTCAGCTTTCTACAACCCTGGGCAACCTGCATCCAGGGACCAGCCTCACCGTTCTCCACAAAGCTGTGGATATATATCCTGTGGATATAGCACTTCACTCTAAAGGCTCCAGTATAGATCAGTTCCCTTGTCTCCACAGCAGGTCACAAATAGCTGATCTAAAGGTGTTGATTTGGACACTGTTGCTTTTCTTTCTTGGAAGAATTAGAACCTGGACCTCACTGGATATAACTTTTAGAAGACCTTTCCAAATCTTTACTGGAGCTTTTAACCACAATTTCTACTAAAGATGAGTTCTTGTAAGGTACTTTTTGCAGTTTGTGATGACTTGGGGTTTTAGTGGACAGTGATATGGTGTTTCCTGGTGAATCTGAAATAGAGTGGTCATGATACTGACAAGTAGAAGCTGGGAGAGTGAAAAAGAGGACTGGAAGGGTAAAAAAGAACAGAGAGATTACTTGACAGAATGCAAAAAAATAAGGTAATTGATGGTGATATGCAAGGTGAAGGGAAAGGATAAGATGACTTGCAAATTCAACCAAGTAATTTAAGAACCTGCTATTCTCTGGGAACTAAACACGTCCTTTAGACATTAAGGATATAAAAAAGCAGGAGGAGGAAGAGTGAGAAAAGGATTGAGTCAGAGTGCTATAAAATACTGCTAATGGTTTCATCCTGAATTATGGATATTCAAAGTTCATACCTATAGGGTTATGCAGGCTAGATGATTTGTTTCTCTGAAGTGCAGATGCACTTCAGCTGACTTTAAGCTACCTATTTCTGTGGAATTAATGAGTTAGAGATGGAGTTTGGCCTTCATCAGGTTGAAACTGGTGTGCCTTATAGAAGAGATGAGCAAAAGAGCTGGTGCCAGCAGTACAGCGTCCTGTTGTCCTCAGGATAGAGACATTCTGTCACATTTGAAACTTCTTGGGATTCTTCCAGTATGAAAAAGAATGAGGAGTCACCTTGCAAGCAGAGTGGGATGTGCAAGGGGGGAAAAACTGGGTCACAGGAAATGTGACTTGGCTGACAGGTTTATGTCTTGATTAGGATGACCTGACCAGATAAATATCAAATAAGGAGAGATAGGAAAGGGAAGATCAGTTACCTGATGCAGTTTCTGGACTCCAGTTCATGCAAGGTTTCATGGTTGCATAGTTTTAATTCATGATATAGCAAAGCTGAGTACTCAAAGCCAAATGCCTGTGACTTGAGTTAACTGGGTCATGAAGACTGATCTGAAGTTAATTGCTTGCTATGTGGATGAAGGAGAACAGACCAAGTAAGGCTGGTTTAAAAATAATTGGAAAAATCACCTAATAACTAACAGTGTCATGTAAAGGTCTTCAAGTGAACAGAGCCATCAATGCAGAGAGAATTCTTTTAACGAAAATCATGAACTTGTTAAAATATATATGTATGGATTTTTGATCCCTACGAAGCAGGCTTTTGTTTACAGCACTGCAAACTGAGCATTCTTGGAACCTTGAAATAGCTGTGTATTAGTGGATCATTTAATTCTGAGGAGGATGAGGATGAGGAACTGACTTTAAAAAGCAACAATTCAACCTGCAATCGGATTGCATATTCTGGCAGAAAAGTGATCACTGGCCAAGTGCATTGGCCCACAGTAGCTCTGGGAACAAGACAGAGGCAAATTGTTTCCCTGGACTTCATTGCTCAGCTGGAGGATACAGGGACTCTGTAAAAGCTGAGTGAAAACTTGAACCATAAAGGAAATGAGAGTTAATTTGTGTCATAATTTTAGTAGGTCCTTGGACTGACAGATTTGTAGCCAATGGCCATTTTGACTTCAGTGGAGATGTCATCAATTTAAATGATCTTTAAGACATAAAACACCCCCCCAATATATAATATTGATAAAAGACCTGAAGCATCTACTAATGCTGGTTTTGGAACCAAAATGGAGGGGAATTAAACCTTCTTTTGGCTCAGGTTCTTGGTAAAGCTATCAGTGCAAAACTGCAGTAGACACTTGAGCAGCAGCAGAGGGATATGTTGGCACTTTCACTCATGGACTTTAAATTTCAGTAAAAGAGAAGTGTTTTACCACTAACATTTTTCATATGCACTTAAACGAGACAGTTACTGCTACTGGAGTCTTAGGCACTATTTCTTCATGAGGAATGAGATTAATTAGTCCAGCTGCTTTGGAAGGGGTTTTTTCCAATGCATTTCATATGGCATGCTGCAAGCCATAACTCTGTGCATACTCTTTTGCTAATATCTGCATGTGAGGCTCTAAGGAGGCAAGAACCTGAGAACCAGGTTAGCAAATCAGCAGTTGCATGTCTTTGATCATGATCAGGTAATACTGAGCATATCTGAAATTCTCAGAAGACATTAATATAATTTAAATGCAGAGTGCTCTGGACTTGGGGCATTTGCCTCTTCTTGCCTCATTGTCGTGCTTTCCAAAGCCAACATACCCAATTGGTAATCTTGGGTAACACAGGGTTTTTAATAGCTGAAATCTCTCTTTTTTCCTGAAGTTTTGAGGAACAAAAGAAAATTTGAAAATAGATGTGAATCTAGTAAGGTAGGTATGGAAGACAACTCTGAGATCAAGCAGTACGCTTTCAGAAAACAGGTTTGTATGAATACTGAAATATCTGATAGCAATGTGCATAGTGTTTTACTTGTGCTTTGGGACTGTCTGGGATGAGATTTGTGCAGGGGTGGATGCAGCTGCATGATTTCTTGTGTTGTGTGGAGTCTGGGCCTCGTTCTTAAAACCTAGCTTCATCCCACTTGATCTTTACAGGTGTGAGCAATGTCTTTTAGAATTAAGACCTTGAATAAAGCTATTGGAGATAAACAATATGAAACAATACTGGGCTTGGAGCTTCAGAGGAGACACCACAAAGCACATATGAAGTACCAAAGGTTCAAACAAAAGTCTGCAACTCAGACCTGTGTCTGTGTTACTGTAGTGTCCTTTAAGACCAGTGTCTTCTGTTGACAATAACCTACTTGAATGTTTTGGGGTTTTTCCTAGTATTGACAGTCTGAAACCAGTACAAGTCTTGATATTAGACTTGATTTGGATTACAAGACTCGTGATTAATTATATATTCTTTTAATTATCTACAGAGAAGTTAGAAAGAAGCTGAAGAGATCTTTCCTGACTGCACTGTAGGGCATAAAGATGCTTTCATACAGAAACTTGTATTCAGCAGAACAGTTCAGGCAGTACTAAACATTTGCATTCCTACAGTGTTCTGTTTGCAAAACATTGTCACTGCCCAGACAAATGTTCTCTTCATGGATGGAAAACCTAGCAGAATTTATTTTGTTTTAAAAACAAAACTGAAAAAAAAAAAAAACCAAAATGAAGCAAACAAACCTCCCCTCTCCCCACCCTCCCCCATCACCTCCACACACAAACACACTGAAAAAACACCAACCAAAACCCAAACCCACACTTTTAAAAACATGTCAGTGTGGATTAAACACTTCCTAAGGTGCTGTGACAATTATTCCTTTGGGAAATTACACCACAATGACTGTGTCAAGGTGCATAAAAGGAGGTGAACAATAATTGTGTGTAGTAATGGACTCTCACGTCGCTGCTCAGCAGAGTAAGTCTCTGGTTTGGGAGGAAAGGACTTAGCCTGCTGTGTAAATGAATAACAATAAATGGAGCATAAAATTGTTCTTTGCAAAGATAACTTTATGCTGGGATCTGACAGGTCCTTTACTTCCAATGAACTGGAGTCAGATTCCCAGCAACATTTAAGGAGTATTGAATTTTGGAGTTGTTTACTGCTGGGTTTGTAATAAAAGGACTAAACCAGGGTGTTTTAACTTATTGGAACATGGTTATGCAGGAGCAGGATCACAGGGTGGACTTGGGAAAGGATTAGCTTTCAGTTGCCCTGCTTCCCAGTGAAGTACAGTTGGTCTCGTGAACTGACACCCTGCAACGGTGCTACATGAACAGCTGACTTCTCTGGCAAGGCTGAAAGGAGCAAACAATACCTTTTTCCAAGGAAAGTAGTAGATGGAAAAGTAGTGCATTCTAAAGAACTGGGCTGTGGAAACAACTAACTGGCCACTGCAGACTGGCATGTCTTACACATGCCTTGCAGTATCTCCTACTGCACTGAGGGAAGAGGATGGTGCTGAGATTGGCAAAGTAGCTGGAAGATGTTAATCTGAGGGCTGAGCCTTGCCAGTATTTTATCTGTCTGAACCTAATATTCATCAGATCTTGATTACTTAGAAAATGCCTTGGAAAACTACAAGTGTTAGCTTTGGATGATATTTGGAAATTATTTTTCTTTCTGCTTGGAGTTTAGTTGTGAATTTTATCTTCTCTTTTTTTTTCTCCAGAAAAGTTATTTCTCCTGATGAGGATTAAAAAACAAACAAACAAAAAAACACACATAAAAAAAAACACACACAAAAAACCAGAAATCAAGCACAAAACATGTTTTGATACTTCAAGGAGAGAACTGAATTTATCTAAATGTCATGGACCCTCTTTCTGTTATTGAACCACAAAGTATTTGAGCAAACAGATCACTCTAACTCAATTCACACACTTGTGCTTACGTAGTAGTGAGGCTAACCTAAAGAAGGGCTCTGTAAAGGTCATACACATCAGCACACCTAAGGCTTTGTGTATTCTGGCTGCCCTTCCCACTCCAAAAACTTTTGAAATGGCTAAAAGCTGTCATGACTTAGAGTGCTAGCAATCAGAGGTAACTAACCCTTCCCTTCATTGTGAAAATCCTGCAGCCCATAACTAGAACTGCTGTGCTTGCTCTCATCCTTTGGGAAAATGTCTGTAATCCTCTTGCCTGAAGAAGGATGTCCTTTGCAAGCCTTTTAGGTGTTTTGTGGCCTATGATTTGAGAAACACAGCTTCAGCTGGAGCAGTTCAGAGTGTGTTCAGAGAACTCTTACTTCAAGGTTTTCTTCTTTGAATTTTGCAACATTTTTTGCTTTCCTTTGGAAGGAATGAATCCCCATAATATTGAAATGCTTCATTTAGAAGCTTTGTCATGTGGCAATGACACGCTTCTGTGCCTTTATGGATGAGGAAGGGAAAAAGGCAATAATAACCTCAAATAAAAACATAATCATTATCCCATAATTATTGCTGGACTGCTATTCTTCATTAAAGCAATAATTTTATGTTTTATTCCAGAGCTGCAGGACGTACAGCTTCCATTAGCTCCTTTTGTTTTGGACTTTCTCTTAAGATGACAAAGCAATTACTAATTGGTATCCTTCATGTAGTAAATGTAGGGTCTGTGGGATGCTTTCAGCTACAGTTAGCTGGTATTCAGAGGGGCTGTTTTCCTTGAATTGCCTGAAAACAGAAAACCCTTCTGTGAACTTATTCTAGTTTCTGGAACTGGTGGAGTTTAGTCCTTGTTCCACTTGCTCCTCCATGGCCATTACTCCCCAGTGGAGTATGGTACTAAGACTTTGTATCTTATCTGTAAAGTATAATTTGTTCACCTTTCTGCAGCAGTGGTACTCAAACTCCAGAAACTCTTCTTGCACCCATCTTTTGCAGTTCTAAAGTGACAGCCTTTTCTCCCAGTGAAATTCTAGTCTCTGATAAAACCTTTTTAACTTGGACTTGTGTTTCTGCTTGTCAGTGTATGATTGCTGGTATGATAGCTACCCTTAATAAAGACATCCAAAAAAGCAGTGGTTGATGCCCTCCATTTATTGCAGCTTTTGGCTGTGATGTTTTTACTTAGGGATGCTCTGGAAGAGGAACTCTAGTCATGGTTAAAAGCTTATGCAAGTGGATGCGCTCTTCCCTTGGCTAGATCAAGCCTGATTTTTGTCTGCTCTTTGTTTCTCTAGCTGCTATATCTTAAGTGGGGAAAGGTGCAGGGTCCCTGGAAAACTTAAAAAATAAAATTAACCTGCGAATGATTGCTCTGCTTGCTATCTCATACTGATCTTTTGTTCTCTGAGCAGAAAAAGCTTTTTTTTTTTTTCCCCTGCCTGTTATGTGTGGAAATGAGAGTATGAAAATCAGTCTGGGTACTTGATGTCAATTATAGTAGTACTATTTAAATGCAAATTTTGTTTTGGTCAGGCTGATCTAATAAGAGAAATAGAGGGCATTTATGTAAATAAACATATTGTAATAAGACAATGAAGTATTTGTAATTTTGGTTGTTAGCATTTTCCTTTCTCCCAGAGGGTGAGGTTTTTAGGAACACAGGAGTGATGGGAGTGGCACTTGACATTCAGTGCTGTGGAGTAAAATTGCATAGAGCCATAGGCTGCAGACTGAAAGAGCTCAGGTTTATTAAATGCCCAACAAAAGAGAGGACTTGCAATTTTCCATTAGCAACATGCTAATGGGAAACTGTGGGGAAGCAATCTAGTGACAGCTTCTGGAGACAGGATTGTTAGAGTATGATAGCCTTTTATTTTTTTTTTTTTTAGAGGTGGTGGGAGTTTTTCCTCCCCCTGTTTGGAGATGCATTGGTAATACACCCATTAACAGCCATATGAACGAAATCATTCTCGCACGCGTTCTGTGGATACTAAGCAACTTCTTTTCATGTTGGTAGCTAAAATTAAACTCATTTGTGTCACGAATGAAACTATCAAGAAATGTCATTTGTTGAAAGATTTCCTTTTTTTATGCATAGAGCCCAAGCTAAACTTCTAGACTCCCTCTATAGTCAGTGGAGGGTAGGTGACACCTCCAGAAAGGATGCAATGAGTTGCTCTCCAGAGATGTTCTTCTGTTTCTGTAGCCTATGGAAAGAATCTGGATGAACTGTTTGGACTCAATGCGTATCAAATTAATCTAAAAAGAGAAATCATAGTATCCCAGTATATCAGAGGTTGGAAGGGACCTCAAGAGATCATCAAGTCCAACCCCCCTGCCAGAGCAGGATCACTTAGGGTAGTCTGCACAGGAATGCATCCAGGTGGGTTTTGAAAGTCCAGAGAAGGAGACTCCACAACCCCCCTGGGCAGCCTGTTCCAGGGCTCTCTCACCCTCACTGTAAAGAAGTTTCTCCTCATGTTGAGCTGAAATCTTCTATGTTCTAGTCTGAACCCATTGTTCCTTGTCTCACCACTGTGAACCACCAAAAAGAGCCTGGCCCCCTCCACTTGACCCCCACCCGTCAGATATTGATAGACATTGATCAGATCCCCTCTCAGTCTTCTCTTCTCCAGATTGAACAGCCCCAGGGCTCTCAGTCTCTCTTCATAGGGGAGATGCTCAAGTCCCCTAAATTGAATCCTAAGGAACCAAATAGTACTTCTTTCTGCTGTAAAAGTCAACATAAACTGAGTTAGGCTACACAGACTTGCAGCTGTAGCTTTGTCAGGGATTCAGTTTGAGTATGGTAGACTTCCCTTTGAAGTGAACAACTAGGGACCTTCAGCAGAAACAAGAAAAATCTTTCACCTGGCTCTAAGGCATGCTGTACTTCCTTTCAAATAAAACAGGAGATTAAGGGGATGTTGGTGGCTCAAAGTACTTTAAACCATGATGAGAGGAGTCACCAACACCAACTTTTGCTGTTACCCCAAGGTACATCCTATTATTCAACATGAATTGCTTTTTGAGTTAGCATTCAGATTTTTTCTAAAGGATTCCTTCTAAGTCCTTAATGTATTACAATCACTTCTTAATTTTTTTTCCCCTCAGAGTGCTATTACTGCTATTTATTTAGAATCAGCTGTAGTTTGTAGGTTTGTTTGTTTGTTTGAATTTTTTTGTTGGTTGGTTTGTTTGTGTTTGGTTTGGGGTTTTGTTTATTATTTATTTTATTTTTCATCATATTTTTGGCAAATGTTTGAGACCTTGGCTGTCACTACTCTGAAATACAATTCTGCTGGGATCTGGTGATTGGCCTGAATTCTTATAGCAAAGTAACTTCATATTTTGCAAACTACATATTCTGTAAAATCTGCAAAAAGCTGTTGCAAACAGGACTGATGTTAATAATGTGAGTGATTTTGTTACAATACTGTTGATCTAAAACATTTAGGAATGTTTAGTTTAGTCTTGAGAAGACTGAGAGACCAGTGGGACCTCAGCTGGAGTACTGTGTCCAGCTCTGGGGCCCTCAAAATAAGGACATGGACCTGATGGAGTGGGTCTGGTGGATGTCCCCAAAAATGGTCGGAGGGCTGGAGCACCTCTCCTGCAAAGACAGGCTAAGAGAGCTGGGGTTGTTCACCCTGTACAAGAGAAGGCTCTGGGAAGACCTTGTAGTGTTCTGAAGGGGACCTACCAGCAAGCTGAGGAAGGACTTTTTACATGTAACAGCAGAACAAGGGACAGTGCTTTAAAACTAGAGAAGGGTAGCTTTCAGTTGGACATTAGGAAGCAGCTCTTTACCATATGGGTGATAGAACACTGGAACAGGTTGCCCAGGGAGGTGGTAGAGGCCCCATCCCTGGAGACGTTCGAGGTCAGGCTTGATGGGGCTCTGAGCTACCAGATCAAGTTGAGGATGTCCCTACTTACCATGGAGAGGATTGGAATAGGTGACCTCTAAGGTCAGCTTCCAACTGAATGCATTCAATGATCCTATCACAAGGTAGAGGTATGAGTCCAGATCACGTTACCTGGCCATCTATCAGTAGTGTCAGGTTCCTATGTTTGGTTTAGCAGTGCCACTGGATAATTTATCAAGCTGAGAGTATCTTTGCTCTTTAGGTCTCTAGCCATATTATTTAATATACTATAATGTGCCACAGCTATTAGACCATTGAAACTGTAAGGTAGGACTGCATTTTCCTGTATTGACCCTATGTGTAAAATTAAATTGTCTCTCTACCTCCCTCACTTATAGGAAGAGTTTCCTTTATCTTAGGATTGTGATACTTTAAAGATTCTGGTTGATGACTCTAAGACTGCTCTGTTTGAAGTGGGAACTTGGCTCCAGGCGTGATGTCCTGGATTAAAAATGCTCACTCATTTTAGGAACTGATTGACTTGATGCAGTTTTCATTGCTAGGTTTGGATGTACCATGTAGCTATGACAGCATCTGAAACCTCTTTTCTGTCACATCTCCTTAGCAGGTAAAGGCCAGGCTTTATAAAAAAGCTGTACTTAGAGTGAGAACACAATATATTTTTCTTTCAAACTCTTTAAAGAAAATACTTTTATAGAATTGAATAAGATTTAAATCTCTGAAACTTCCTGCTGCTCTTTTCTGAAGAGGACTGCCTGCTAGAACTTGCTAGAGAAGTAAAAGGTGTGGTAGAGTAGAGCTACAAAAGGGAAGTAATTTCATTCTAAACTACACAGATTTTGAATAATTGTTACATGATCCTATTGTGTTACATCCTATCTGAATTTTCTGCAGTGGTATGCTGAACAAGTAGCTTGCAAAAAATAATCCATCTGTCAGTCCTGGCTCTCCACTTGTGTTCCTGGAACATCTCTAGCTATATCACAATTTTTTGGAACTAATTACCATAACTGCACCATGAATATTTATAGGTAATTGGCAGTCTCTGTTACAGACACAGGGTGTATTCTAGTCCTGTCATCTTTTCTATTGTTTGAGCTGAAACTAGTAAGTTTCAGTCATTAAAAAGCCAGTGAAATAAGAGTATATCAGGAAGCTGATCATGTCCCCCTCTCAGAATCAATAGATATAGAAAGCCTACGAGTGCTTTGAGGAAACTTTCTGATTTCACCATAGGCTTGACTCTGGTGAAATCATAAAACAGAGAAGCAGACTTAGCCCTCAGATCAATGCAGTGTTCTTACTGAAAACAACTGATCTTATGATTCCAAGGAATATAGAGAGAATCTGTAAAATTAGATATATATTTTTTTTTAACCTTTCAATTAACATAGGTACTCAGGAGTGCTGTCTTGATACTTGATAGTGCTGTAAAAAAAGTCCTTTCCTCCATTCAGTAGTGAGACCAAATTTACCCAAGCATTCATTTTACTACTTGTGTTCTTAGAAAAGCAATTACATGCTTGAGGTAGCAACACTTAAGATGCTTAGTTTAGTGATCCCTTTCATACTTGTCAGCCAGCCCTTTGCTCACCAACCCTGTCCATAACTCCCTCATAGGGTTTCAGGTAACTCTTTCCCTCCTCCTTTCCCATGTTAAACCCCAAAGAACCAAGCTCCAATTTAGGTGACTTGCTCATTCCCTTCTTAAGAGGTTTTTATGGGTTATGAACTTAGGTTTGAAATTTCTTTGATTTTCTGGCCCTTTTAATTTTGCAGTTTTGAACTGTGTATTCCCCACCATTATTCTTTTGACAGTGGTATGCATACTAGAGGGAAATAAAGGGGGGAATTCTTTGTAGCATTGTTTGTTCTGTAATGCACACTTTAATTTGAGCTAGCTGAAATTTAGTGATCATGAACTTTTGGGGGGAAAAAAAGGCAGAAAAATTCATGCTTTTGTCATAAGGAGCAATTCTAATCAACCCAGAAGATGCAAAAAAGACCCTTAAGCATTCATTGTGTTTCAGTGGAAGTCAAATTGGTGTGAAAGTCTTGGAAAGACAGAGACATACAAGCTGAGATACAAGTAATTAGCTGTTTTTTATTCTCCTTTTCAAAATCCTGCAACATCCTTGTTCTATAGCATATCAGAAAGTATAGTTTCTTAATGACTCAAACCCAATTATTTCAAAAAACAAACAACAACAAACAAAGCAAAGAAACAAGTAACTAAAAAACCCCATCAAAACCCAAAAAACCCCACAAAACAAGCCCCACCTCACCAAAACCAAACCAAACTCCAAATTACCTTTGGGCAGTCTTGGAGCAACTACTGTTTCCACAGCTGGTAGGACACATGCTGAGGACTGAACAGAGCAAAGCCAGCTACTTTAGCTGCAACCCCTCTCAGGAGCACTATTAGTCAGCTAGTTGTAATGACAAGAACTAGGAAAAGCTTTAATGAGCATCAGTGTGACATAAACGGAAAGGAGGGATGATCTGCAGGTGGTGGATGGTAATGAATGCATGGCAATGGTAGTCTGCCAAATTACTTCTCTGTCACTGGTGAGATGATGCCCATATGCTTCCTCTATAGCCTGGCACCAATACTGGCCTCCTGTTTCCTGGTCTGGACCCAGCTGAGATGGAGTTAGCCCAGAGTTCATGTATCAATGTCCTTTTCATTTGGAAGGCCCTTGTTCTCCCGTGTGGGGTTTTCACTACTCATTTTCCTCATATTCTAATAATAATAATAAGCTAAGGACTATGCCACCATTAGGTTTCCCTCCATACCTGGCCAAGCATAAGCATTTCCTGTTAAACATTACAAGAAATCTTGAGAAGACACTGTGCAGAAGCTGGCATGAGTAACAATGGGAGGAAGCCCAGTAAATCTACATCCTTTGCCACAGGAAACTTCTGATTCTCAAACTGAAGAAAGTAGTTATACAAAGCTGAATAAGACTTCTCCTCTGGAAGTTGATGTCTAGGTGCGTGCTATGCTGATGAGACATCCCTGTGCTATGAGATCCTGGCATCTCTACCTACCACTGAGTGGAGAGAGTGCACCCAGCTCTGACTACAGTTCAGTTTTGGCATTGCCCTCACAAGCTGTGACTTTTTTTTTTTTTTTTTTGCATTTAGTCTAGTGCTCTGCACAACTGAAGTCAAGAGGAAAAAGAAAAAAAAAAAAGGAAAAAAATTCCAATAACAAAAAAACCCCCAAACATTTTTGTTGTTTGATCTGTAATAACCCATAAAGTATGAACAGATGTACTTAAATTTGAGCAGCTGTCTTGAGCTGAAAATAGTGACTGCTTTTGTACTAAGTATGCTAAAATCAAATCCAATTTTGTTTTTCCCTAGTTTACCTTGGACTTTATTATTATTGCACTTTGCTTTTGCCTAGGCTGTGCCATACTTTGCAACTACAGTGGAAAACTATCGCCTCCTGGTATTACATAAATGTTCTTGGTAAAACATTACCCATACTTATTCAGGTTCCTATCAAATAGTTGTGGGGAAAATAAAGCTAAGTCTGTGTTGAAACCACCAACTCAGATGCCAGAGTTCAGTGGTGGGAAATCTTGATACAGAAACCAGACCATTGTTGAATTGCTTTCAAACATGAACGTTTTGCAAACGTGGTTACAACAAAGCCTGAGATGATTTAGGGTTTGGTAAGGCCTGATTAACTGTTAGGTAGGCAAACCTCATGAAGTTTAATAAGGACAAGTGCAGGGTCCTACATCTGGGGAGAAATAACAACAGGCACCAGGACAGGCTAGGGGCTGCCCTGATGGAAAGCAGCTCCACAGAGAAAGACCTTGGAGTGCTGGTGGACAGCAAGTTCTCCATGAAACAACAATGTGCTCTTGTGGCCAAGAGAGCCAATGGGATCCTGGGATGCATCAAGAAAGGTGTGTCCAGCAGGTCTAGGGAAGTTCTTCTACCTCTCTACTCTGCCCTGGGGAGATCACACCTGGAATACTGTGTCCAGTTTGGGGCTCCCCAGTTCAAGAGAGACAGAGACCTGCTGGAGAGAATCCAACAGAGAGCCATGAGGATGATTAGGGGACTTGAGCATCTCCCCTGTGAAGAGAGACTGAGAGCCCTGGGGCTGTTTAGTCTGGAGAAGAGAAGACTGAGAGGGGATCTGATCAATGTCTATCAATATCTGAGGGGTGGGTGTCAAGTGGAGGGGGCCAGGCTCTTTTTGGTGTTTCACAGTGATAAGACAAGGAACAATGTGTTCAAACTTGAACATAGAAGATTTCACCTCAACATGAGGAGAAACTTCTTGACAGTGAGGGTGTTGGAGCCCTGGAACAGGCTGCCCAGGGGGATTGTGGAGTCTCCTTCTCTGGAGCCTTTCCAAACCTACCTGGATGCATTCCTGTGCAGACTACCCTAAGTGATCCTGCTCTGGCAGGGGGGTTGGACCTGATGATCTCTTGAGGTCCCTTCCAACCCCTGATATACTGGGATACTGTGAGATGCATTAGGTGTTTCTCCTAGGAGTTTAAAGTAATGTTGTGGTGTAAAAAGGTTCACAACTGTAGATGAACACATAGCTGTGTGATGGGCCAGAGATGGCTAACACAGGTGTTACCAGAAAGAATAACCTTGGATTAGTCCTCTTCAATCAGTTTTTTTAAGAAAGAAAATGGCAATGGATCTCTTTGCTCACTTTTTTTTCTTCTCAATCTGCTCTGAAATGTTTGTGTCTCGGGGGAACATTCCTCTTATGCATCATGAGCTTGCAGCAGCACAGAAAGTAAATTTTATCAAGGTGCTTAACTTGCAGAACTCCAAAGGTCTAATGAAACTGAAGGGAGTAAGGTGGCATCAGGTTCATTGTCTTTGGTTTCTGTGTTTAGCATTAGAACTCTGAAGTGAAATTTTCTTTGACAGTGCAAAACCTATGAGCTTTCTTCAACCTCCTAGGTGAAGCTCAAGTTCTTAGTTCTGCCAGTACTCCCCAGAATGCATGTGATGTGTGGGACTTTCTGGAAGCTTTCAAAGTTGGAGAGTTTTAGCTTATACTTCTGCTGTAGCTTTTTTAGGGAAGCAGAAGAAGTGGGTACTGTTTCATCCAATTACTCAGAGCTGTCAGGGCAATGCTGCATTTCTCTGGTTGATGTGATAAAGCTGCTGTAGCATGGTTGCTAGATGTTGAGCTGATGCTTGAGCCATCTCAAATCTATCACTCTTCTGGACTGTAACCTTACAATAGCTGTGCCCTAATATTGCTGTAAGGACTAGCTGTAGTCCTCCCTGGGTTGTTAGATGCCTGATTCTGGAGAGTGTTCTCTTGCATATAGCAGCTTTAAAGAGAAGATGGCAAGAGGATAGTTTTAATCATGATGAGAACAGAGATAATAAAGGAAAACAGGTATTTTTAGAAGCAAAATACTGGGACATCTGTATTCAGTTTCTAGTTTCTGCAGCTTAAATCCACTTCATTGGTTGCTTTTGCAAAATGTTCTATTTTCAGTAGCTGTGATGTGCTTTGAGGCTGCAGTGAAAACACAAGGAATAAATTTGTCATTGCCTCAGTAACAGATGCAAGAAGTGACTAGCATAAGGCCTTGTGTCCTCTTCCTATTTGCTGTAGGGAGGAAAAAGCTGAGTATTAGGTCTGAAGGTGAGACTAGACTTGGCAGACACACCAAGAGTTCAACAACAGGCAACAGAATTTTTCAGAAATGAGTCTTCTACAAATTAATCCATCTTATCAGGAGTTTGCATGTTCATAGCTTAATGCTACTTTTCTCTGCATCCAGTGAAAACAGCCAAGAATTACTCCAGTGCTCCTTCAGCTGAAAGCTGCAGATAACACTTGCACTAGTTCCTATCTGAAGTGACCTCTTATGTCAAGTCTTAACTTAGAAATATTTATGTGCAGTGTTTCCTTTCTGAAGTGGTATTGTTTAGTGTGTAAAAGATGAAAAGAAGGCAAAAATAAACAGCCTGTCTATTTGCCAACACTGGATCTCTGTAACTTTCTCTTGGCAGATTGTTTGTTTATCAGACTGAGAACAGGGCAAAACCTTTTGACAGCAGTGATTCGAGCAACTTCCTCAAAGAACTCAGAAATTTTGTGATTTTACAGCTGAAGACTGCAAAATTTTCTGTGACAATCCCTGTCACTGCATACCTGTGCCCTTAGCAACAAAATGTCTTTGGAATTCAAAGTGTGGTTATCAAGTTGAGAAGGGTCATTTCACCCAGCATGGATTTTCTCCTTTTCTAGCATACCATCCAAACAGAGAATATTCACTTCTAGGTGTGGAAATCTTGGTGACACTCTCTGTAACAGTGTGATAGCTGAAATCCCCCCACACTGACAGTAACCAGGCTAGCTCAGTCTGGAAGCAAATGAAAGCTGTATTTACAAGCAAATCTACAATCTATGATGAAATTCAATGAATATGTACAAATGTACACAATTCACAACATTTACAAATATATACAGTCAACAGAAAAGCACAACCAAGATCCCTTTGCTTCCCCCAAGGGGCCTCTCCCCCTTGAACCAGAAGGAATCCGCCCAGACCTCCCTGGCAGAAGGCAGAGAGTCAAGAAGCAGAGAGGCTGTTAGACTTAGCTTGTCAAGGTCAGAGTGTTATTTTCAGCCAGAAAAGAAGCAGCAGCATCCAGACAGCCCAGCAATCAAGCTGAGAGCTCAGATTCAGACTGCCCCAACTCTGTTTTGAATAGAGATTCTCAAACGTTTCTCTCTCTCCAATGGAAGTGTTTAGAACAATCATTATTTTGCTTTCTTACACCCAATAGTGACTTATTATTATATAATAGTGAATTATTATACATTCCTTTGCTTTCTCTGCTTGAACTTTGCAAAGAAAAATTAAAAAGACAGTTTTAAACCATCACACTCTCCATAAGTGAAAGTAAATGGAACAGCTGGTAATACAAGTTAGAGTCGTTCTATTGCAAGAGAATTTTTGTGAGCTTTTGATCACTCTTGTCACTCGTGGTCTGTGAACATGAATCTTCCTACTTAGTGCTGTCAACCTGCAAGATGCAAAGACACTCCAGAGTTTGAGATACTTAAAAAACAAACCCTTTCAGGTAAAGGATTGTAATATCTTTGCACATCTGACCTGTTAAAGGTCGAGCTGTTGTTAATGAATGTTTGCTCCTGAGGCTTTTACAGAGACTAGAGGTTTGGTCCCGATATTGCTCCTTGCCCTTTATTAAGGGGGAGTTCTGACAGCAAAACAGCTTTCACAATCCACAGAAAAGCAGATTCTTGAAAATCATGACTATTTCTGTAAGGAACATCCTAGTACAAAACATCATAGAGGTTATGGCTCACAGCTAGGTATTTACTGAGGGCTTCCTGTGCCTCCTAGGGACCATGCAGCTGGTGGTGATGCTGTGTCCTTGCTGCTAAATAGAAGTTATGACCAACAAGATGAGGTGATATGATACTAATGGCAAGACTATATAAATCACTTGCTGCCTTCATGTGAATGTAACAAAACACTCTGGTAAGGACATTTAAGTTTTAGTATACTGCTGTACAGTAGCTGTAGAAAGGCCACCAGCTTGCTCAGAGCTCCAGCAGTCATCTGGTATGTTTAAAAGTGAGCACACAGCGATTTTGCTAACATATATTGTTAGCAAAGATATATTGCAGCTCTCTCTGAGTACAAGAAAAACTTGTTTCTAATGTATTAGATGGTTAATGGGCCGTGTCAGGGTGCGAAGCTACTGGAACTGTGATGTACTTGCCAAGCTTGTGGCTGTGCTGGCAGCTGGACCTTACTATATGAAATCATTCACCTGATGGCATCAGAAAGAAAACCCACAACACAAAGCAAAACAAAAAAATAAAAAAAGAAAAAACAGCCTTGAAGCATGAGCATGAGCTAGCTGGAAGCTCTTGAAGAGAATTAATTTAAATTTGTGTTGCCAAATGCCATTCTGAGGAAAAACAAACACAAGGAAACATGTTTGGTGAACTTCCCTTTGGGAAAGACTTAAACTCTGTTGTTAAAAGTCAGCTTTTGTTTTTGTAAAAACTCAGTGGTATTTGAACAAAACATTTTTGGTCATATCAAAATATGAGCTCCTATTTCACTTCAATTTTAAGCATTTAAAGATGCTTGAAAAGGTGGCTAAATGAAAGGGTCAATCCTGTGTTGTTATGAAAAAAGACTTCTCCTCTTGCAGGCTCTACCATGAGTAAATGATTAGCCTTTTCTGTGCTGTAACCCACAGTGTGCAAATTCACATAGGAGCTGTGAAGGTTCCAGCTGCTTGCTGCAATACTATTATGGTAATGCTGCACATCATTGACTCCACTGTAAGAATGCAGATTAGTACCTGTTTACCCACCACCATTACAGCAATCAATAGCAACCATAATCCATGGGTAATAACACACAGATGAGCTTTTCTGAGCACTTTGAGTAATCACAGGTGGAAACTGGCATTTCACTCCTGATCTGATCCTGAATGCTCCTATTCTGTGATAAACCAAATCAGTCCCATCTATTTTAGTTTTTTTTTTCCCCACACAGATCTGATCAGTAAGAAGCAACAGCACAATCACATTCCAAGGAGATTACTCTTTTAGAGTTGGTCATGTTGTCTCCTATGGATTTTTCCTTCTGATGGGCACACCCACAGCCTCCTCTGGAGTGAAAACCAAGTAAATGGCAGGAGTGTGGCCGTGGAGAGACAGTATAAAAAGCTCTTTAATTCCCCTACTTTTTAAATCCTAGTGAGTAGGAAACGACATGGCTTTATCACTATTTATTCTGCTCTAAAGCATCAGAAGTGTATACAAGACTGCTCAATGGGTGGGAAAGGGCTAGACAAACATGTCCTCACTATAGACCTCATAATTTAGAAGTAAATTATATACTCACAGGGCAGTGCAGTTCATGAAATACACTTATTTGTCTAATAATTACTTGTCTAACAATGTGCTTGTTTCCTATGTTGAAGTTCTGCTCTTTGAATAGTAACCTTATTCTTCTGTCTTTGCCTGTTGTCAAGCACAGTATGCTCTTTTCAGAGCAGGGTTTATCTTTTGTGGTTGTACAATACTGAGCAACACCTCTCCTTTCTCAAAGCAGCCTCCACTATTTCCTCTGCTAGAGAAAATGGCAAAGATTGTAAAGATAATTGTGTTGTCCATGATACAGGAAACATTGGCTAGTTTGGAAATAGGTGCTTCTCAACATCTCCCGTTTGTGAGATTAACCAAGTATTATCTTCAAGTGAATAAATGTGCCTGACTCTTATACAAGCTCTGGTTGCAGATTAGGGTCAGCATCCTGATTTTCTAAACCCTGCACAGCTTCACTGAAACTAAGGCTGTCAGTTGTTGGCTTATATGTGGTATGTCAGTATTGCTATAGTAAAGCATGTTATAACATCTCCAGGGATAAGCTGAAATTTTATGAGTTGGTTCTACTTCCAATTATTTCAGAATTGCCAAGAAGGGAAACATTAAAGGAAATAAAACTTCCTGACCTAGCAAACCAAAGAAAGCAGCCATGACTATCCGGATCACATTCTTCATTCTTGGTTTTGTTAGTTGTCCAGCAAAGGTCTTCCAGATCTTCTATTGTTGTTTCCAGACACAGGAAACTGCACCAAAAAAAAAAAAAAATGTGTAACACACTGTTGGCAACAGCAGTGTTGTTCATAATTCTGTGAAGCAAGAAGACCACCAGTAGTGAAACTTTGAGATGCACAGAGGGATGAGACTGCCAGGATCTGTTCCCCTTGTGTTTAACAAAATCACTGTTGGGTGTCTTGTGGAGCAGCATTAGCAGCAGAGCTGCTTACAGTGGGCAGGATCACTTGCTTTTGACAGACTCTGCTGAGACAGCTTAAGTGTAAAACCTCTCTTTTGCACTGCATTTTTTTGCAGCAAGCAGAAAGGGTAAATGGCATGACAGCCTTGTGCTGCATGCAGACAGACTGAGAGAGTTGGGGCTGTTCAGTCTGGAGAAGAGAAGGCTCCCAAGTGACCTTATTGTCACCTTCTAGTGTCTGAAGGGGGCTGCAAGAAAGTTGGGGAGGGACTTTTTAAGCTATCAGGTAGTGACAGGACTAGGGGGAATGGAACAGAGCTGGAAGTGGGGAGATTCAGACTGGATGTGAGGAAGAAGTTCTTCCCCATGAGAGTGGTGAGAGCCTGGAATGGGTTGTCCAGGGAGGTGGTTGAGGCCCCATCCCTGGAGGTGTTTAAGGCCAGGCTGGATGAGGCTCTGGCCAGCCTGATCTAGTGTGAGGTGTCCCTGCCCATGGCAGGGGGGTTGGAACTGGATGATCCTTGTGGTCCCTTTCAACCCTGACTGATTCTATATGGTTACCTCATGTGGACAGCTTGTGTCATTGTCTAGCAGTGTCTTTGTGTTCAGGCCACTCTGCAATGGTGATCTGCACAATTACATCCTTCTCACACCAAGAAGAGGACCCAGACCTCACACTGCAGTGAATTTCTCTCATTGCTAGTAATCTAATGCAAGCTAATCTTGTGTTAAATACCTACAAATTCATCACAGGGGACTTCTCTGAGAAGATTAAAAGAAGGTGCAAAACATGGACTCAAAGATTATTAGAAAGAGGCAGTTCAGAACTGTTTGAGATTCTGCCATTTGCATTTGCTGTGCACTGAAGCCCAAATCTTCTGAATTATTATTCTTCTAAAAACTTAGCAAGGGGAAAAGTGTTTGGAATTATTAAGTGTTTACTATTAGAAGAAGCCTTCTGAGGAGAGTTCAGTAGCCATCAGAAGCCTGGTAACTTGAGCAATAATCTTATTTATGACAGCTGTTTGAACTGATATTGATAAGAGTTAATTAAGGTTTAAGTAGAACATCTGTGACTGTGAAACAATGCTGGAGTGTGTGGCTTCCTAATGAAGCTGTAGTATCAGTTGTGGGCAGAGGAAAGCAGCTCAACAGTGGTTTGCTGATCCATGGACTCTCTGAACAGATGTTTGTCTGCTGCTGTGGTTAATTCTGCTCAGATGTGTATGCCTCAAGTTAGCATTTTGGGTATCTGTGTGAATCAAAAGGTAAAGTAGGGCTTGCAGAAATGAAGGCCAGCAAATAAGAGGCTTTGGGTGATCAGAAACCTGTGCTTTTCAAAGCCTCTGTATTGGTCTGAAAGCTGGTGTTTGACCTACTCAGGCACTCTTTGGAGGAAGGTCAAAAAAGACCAACCCAACGTCAGTACAGCTCTGCTTTCCACTGAAACTGGAGAAATTTCACTGGGAACAGCCAAATCAGGCTGAATAGGTATTAGCTATCTGTGCTTCTAGAGGAAATACAAGCCCACTGAAAAATGCTGGTGTAAAACTTATCACAGCTGAAGAATAAAAGCAGAACTATGGCACCCTGGAAAAGCTCCCTAAAGAGGGATTTTGCCAACTCTGTGTATTTTGTTCAGTCCTGCTTGTTAAATCTAAAAGCCTGGTACCTGGCCTTTGGTTGTGTGCATATTACAACAGGTCAACTTCTGCCTCTTTTCTTCTGACAGGACTTGCTATATATGTGTTGGGGAGCATGGTTCCCCTGAGCAAAGAGCACAGGTGAACAGATCCCATGTGAGGCTTTGAACCATGTGATAATTGCTGCATTCTATAGAAACTGATGCAGTGAGAGCCAACTGAAATGGTTACTGACATGTGGCCTTCCTGGGCTTCTTTTCATGGTACTGCAAAAGAGCTGGTTTATGGTGGGAACTCCAAGTCTTGGCAACTGCTCCTTCAAACAGTTCCTGAAATACAACAGTATAAAATATTAGCTTTTAGAACATGAATTGCCCAGCTTGATACCTGTACTGGGAGTGGCCATCCTGTAAAAGCTAAAGGCTTGCAGGTTCTGTCTGTATTTGCTGATACTGCAAACAGCAAAACCAGAGATAGACAATTTGGAGAGCCTTGTTGTAGACTTACTAGGTGTGTAATTGCTGTTATGTCCAGTTCACTTCACTGAAATTTTACCAGTGAAGCATGTGTATCTCTACAGACCTGAAGTAATTACATCACTAGAGGCTCTGACTTGTCCACTGACAGTGGAATGCCTGAAATCAAGCTAAGTAATGTGCTTAAAGGACAGGAGGTATCAAAATCTGAGCTGAAGCTGTCTGTCTACCCAAAAGCTTAGGCAGCTGGGTATAGATTAAAATAGAAGCAGGACATAAAAGATAATTGGATTCAAATTTTGCATCAAATGCTTCCCTTTCCTCCTCTGAAACTCACTGACTTTGAGCCTGTGGAAGGTCCTGCTCCTTTATAAGAGGCTTGCCATGAGGTGTTCTTACCATTGCTGCTGTCTTCCTGGCTGAAGGCTTTGATATCACTGCATATCCAGCATATGTTATAAAAGATGCTTTTCAGACTGGAGTGTTCCCTAACTGGGACACCTTTAAATGCACTGCAGGATGTAATTACAACCATTCTTGCTGTTAAGTTCCTGTCAGTGTAGAATTAAAGTGGTTTTTGGTTTGTTTTTTTTTTTTTTTTTTTGGAGGGGAGGGAGGATGGTGTCTCAAGAAGATGAAGGAACACCTCCTCCTCCTTTATACATAACAAGTATCAACTGCATCTTGTAATTCACTAGTAGGAAATGCTTCTTTAATGAAGGTAATGAAATAACCCATAGAGAACAGAATAGACATCTGCTTGGCTGAATTGGCTCAGCTCTCTAGTTCACAACACTTCAGCAGTTATTCTCAAATCATGTAAGAAATTATTCTGGGATTGCATGGCATTGATCCAAAACTTAACACATTGCTTCTCTGCAGATTTAATAGCAGATTGAGTCAAGTATTTAGACTGGACTGTGTCAGAAAACACCTTCCCTGCTGGAAACACAGTTGTGTCTGCCTGAGAAATCACAGTTTTCTCCTAGGATCCTACTGGCAACGCTGAAGCTTTGCCAGCGCCAAGACTTTTGACTTGAACCTCATGGTGCCTCTCATGGGATCAGCTTTGCTTTCACTACTCAGAGCAGTTCACTGGGTAAGAAGCACCTCATCTGTGAAGTGTTGGGCCACTGATCTTTTCAGTTTAATTGTGAAGGGAATGCCATTCAGGAAAAAGCAAAGCACAACATTGCTCTAATGTTCAGTACAATAATTAATCAACATGATTGTACTGAAAAGATTCCGACTTTCTTCTGTGTTTCTGCTTAATTAGCTTTTGATCTCTTCAAATCTGACCCTGGGATGAATCTTGGTTTCCCTTGTCCTTTATCTTAATTTCTCTCTTTGGTTATAGCTTCATGATTCAGTGCTTTAATTGATTCATCATGCATCTTACTATATATCATAGGCTGGATCGGGAGCTAGTATTTCAGCAGGAGTGACCACAAAACATGCTTCAGAACATAAAGCTATATCCAGCCTGCATGAATGGTAAAGTTCAATATCTTTATCTCCTGTTCGGTATCCTTATTGATGATCTGGATGAGGGGATTGAGTCCACCATTAGTAAGTTTGCAGATGACACCAAGTGGGGAACAGGTGTTGATCTGTTAGAGTGTAGAAGGGCTCTGCAGAAGGACCTTGATTGGCTGGACAGATGGGCAGAGTCCAACATGATGGCATTCAACAAATCCAAGTGCCGGGTGCTGCACTTCGGCTACAACGATCCCATGCAGTACTGCAGGCTGGGGTCAGAGTGGCTGGAGAGCAGCCAGGTGGAAAGGGACCTGGGGGTGCTGGTTGACAGCGCCTGAACATGAGCCAGCAGTGTGCCCAGGTGGCCAAGAAGGCCAATGGCATCCTGGCCTGCATCAGGAATAGTGCGGCCAGCAGGTCAAGGGAGATTTTTCTTCCCCTGTACTCAGCACTGGTCAGGCCACACCTTGAGTACTGTGCCCAGTCCTGGGTTCCTCGATTCAATGAAGCTGATGAGGGGTCTGGAACACAAACCCTATTAGGAGAGGCTGAGGGAGCTGGGGGTGTTTAGCCTGGAGAAGAGGAGGCTCAGGGGTGACCTCATTGCTGTCTACAGCTACTTGAGAGGAGGTTGTAGCCAAGTGGGGGTTGGTCTCTTCTCCCAGGCAACCAGCAGCAGAACAAGGGGACTCAAATTGTGCCAAGGGAGGTATAGACTGGAGATTAGGAGGAAGTTATTCAACAGAGAGAGTGATTGCCCATTGAAATGGGCTGCCAAGGGAGGTGGTGGAGTCGTCATCGCTGGAGACGTTCAAGAGGAGACTGGATGAGGCACTTAGTGCCATGGTCTGGTTGATTGGATAGGGCTGGGTGATAGGTTGGGCTGGATGATCTTAGAGGTCTCTTCCAACCTGGTTGATTCTATGATTCTATGGTTCTATCTGTGTCATTTTTGGCTTAGGTAATGGGGGGTGGGAGAGTGCAGAGAGGCATGGGGAGTGTGCATTTGGGCCTAGGATTTTTGGCCTGGTTTTGGTGGAGGTTGGGGAAAGTTTTGGCTTAATGAGCTTCTGTATTAAGTCCAGACCATGGCTTTTGTGAATTTTATAGGCTATGCACTGTAGTATCGTGGTTTATGAACTAGCACTTACATTTAAGCTGCCAATAATAGTCTGTATTTCTATCCAGTTCTGTGTGGAATTTTCTTTAACTACTTTGAGAGCAGTTGGAGAGACTGTCTTGCTCCCTTAGCCCAGGACAGGGACATTAGAGGTCATCTAGTTCCAGCACTCTCTGCCATGGGCAGGAACACCTTCCATTGGTCTAGGTTGCTCAAAGCTACGTGCAGTTTGGCTTTTGACACTACTGTGTTGAAGTCTCCAAATCCTGGTTATATGGCATGTCCTTACCTTTACCAGTTCTCAGAGCTGAAGGTATGGAGAACCATTCAAGGAGACTTAGTCTAGTTCTCAGGGTGGTATGCTGGCTGTGGCAAACAGCTTGCTGCACTGCATGAGCTAACTTGCTCTTACACTAACAATAAGAAACTATTTGGAGTTTGTGGCAGCTCTTTTCTGCCAGCCTGCAGCACTGCTCCATGCAAAAATGAAATAAATTAGTGTAAACTTCTTAAAGGCCTTTAAGGCCAGTCCAGAAAATCCCCAGTCATCTTCATTGCAGAGTCTAAACTCACATGGTTTGTGGTGTAAACCTAACGGGCTGAGCGCTCGGTGTCAGCTCAAACTTGAGCTGACAGTCAGTTGCAGGGCAGAAGAGGTTTAATGCACTGAAATGGCTTCGTGTTCTCTGAAGAGAATGCTAATCTGAGCCCAAACATGTCTGATAGATGTTGCAATGAATGACTTTGCAATGGTTAGCATGGCAAGCCTGTTGTGACATTGGCCAAGACGATATATTTAACATGGTAATATGAGGGAAGTACAAAACAATGACCAAAGATTTTTCACTGCTCTTTTGTCTCTATGCTATCCAGGCAGAACAAGGCCTGGTTTTTGTAGTGTGTCTTCCTGAACAGCTTTGCAAATTGAAATTAATTATTAGTAGCTAATTTCTCCTAATGTGAATTAATCCTCCTTCTGCTTGCAGCACCACGTTTTCTGTTATCTTGCTCTATTTCAGTAAGTTAAAACACGAAGCTCCAAAACTTTCAGGGAGATGAGAAACATGATCAAGGACAAGTTAATTCAGTGTCAGCATTGTTAGAAAACTCTGACCAGGATCAGTGTACAATAACAGGAGCTTGCCAGGCTGGGCTTGGATGCTACTATCAGGGAAATCCAGTCTGAAGGGATGATTTTCAAAGATATTTGTTGAAAAGGTAGATAAATGAAAGGTAAAAGGCAGGAAGTGAAGAAGTACTTGCAACATAGTGGGCTTGTAACCAGAGAGGTGGCCACCCACTTGCATTTACTGGCCTTGCTCCCTGGGTCAGCACTCTAGACACAGAAACACTGGAGAGAACCAAGCAAAAAGCTGTTTTGGATTGGGGCTGACCAGGCAGTAAGTCCTATGGATGAGGCAGCAATAGGTGAGCAACAGCTCCTGGAAATATTTGTGATAGCACCTCTCATCTGCATCACTGCTGTACTCATCTATGTATGTGGTTGAAATGGGTATGAATGAGGGATGAAAAGGGTAAATCCCTGACACCCCTGCTTGAACTGCTCTCCATTGACAGCAGGTTCAAAAATCTTTCTGCAGCAGAGTGTAGGAGGGAATTGCTTAGCTTAGCTGTTGATTTCAGTGGATTTTCCTCTTTAAGGGGATTAGTCTGGTCCCTGCTGCTGTTCATGTCTCCTTATATGATTCTGAATTTAAGCAACGGAGGTCATGAACAGAGGAATATTTTGTTTAGCCACAGGGCATAATGTGTCTCACCTCTTCAATGAAAGCAGGCTGAGAGCATTGGTCTTGTTCAGCATGGAGAAGAGAAGGCTCTGGGGAGACCTTATCACAGTCTTTCAATAATTAAAAGGAGCCTACAAGAAAGATAAATATGACCTTTTTAGCAGGACCTGTTGCAATAGGACAAGGGGTAATGCTCTTAAACTAAAAGAATGTAGATTTAGAGTAGATATGAGGAGGAAACTTTTTACAGTGAGGAAGGTGAAACAATTGAACAGGTTGTCCACAGAGCTAGTAGAAGCCCCATCCCTGGAAACATTCAAGGTCAGGTTGGACTGGCCTCTGAGCAACCTGATCTTGTTGAAGATGTCCCTGCTCACTGCAATGGGGGAGTTGGGCAAGATGACCTTCAAAGAGCCCTCCTAACACAAACTGTTCTGTAATTCTATCTAAAGTTGAATTTCCAAGAATTCTGGGAACTAAAAAGAAACCATAATCGAAACAATAAGTGTATGGTTGCTGTAGCAGTGTTCTTCCTTACCACTGACATAAATGCATTTCCTGGCTTCCCAGGGTGATTGCAAGGACCATGTACTTGTTCTGTGCTAAGAAAAAAAATTAATAATTTCTGAAATTAGTGCTTTGGACTTGATGTCAGAAATACAAACTCCTGATTTATAGTGTTTGCATGGAGCCACCTCATTGCCTTGAATGCACTCCAAATATGAAGAGGTGCTGAGCTCAGCAGCTCCTCAGCTCAGTCCTGTCTTTTGATGGAAGCACTGATCTGTGCATGTATGTTTGTCACTGACAAAACCCCCCCTAACAACAGAGATCTTTACAATCCAGTGGCTGTTTCCTGTCTCTAGTGCTTCTGCTGCTTCCTGTAAGACCAGAAATATTCTGTGAAGATCCTTAGGTATTTGACATATCTATTTTTCCTTAATTTTAATTTTCTTTTCCATAAATGTCTCATTGCAGTGTCTATCTATCATGAATGACTGTGCTGTAAGTCATTTTAGTGGCTGTCATTGATGCTTTTTGAGCTTTTTATGCTAATGGTCTGGATGTTTTTTATTTTAAAGGCTCTGTGGAACCATTAGCACCCTCTGATTTGATAAGGTGTAATACATGCTCTCTTCTGACTGATTATTGTTGTCAGTACAGGTTTGCAGTTTCTTCCAAGGCATAGCTCTCTGAAATCTGCCAGGCAGTGCCTAGAGCTTCTAGCTGCCAACTTGTCAGCTTTCATCAACAGTGTCTGAAGAGAAAGCTGCCCTTTCCCAAATCACTTTACACACACTCTTATTGCTTATATAATTTGTTTCTCTTAAGTGTTCATCTTTTTCTCTGGTGATTAGAGCCAGAAGCCTGCACAGTTACTGTTCTGTGAGCTACAGAGTGCTACAGGAGTGAATGTTCAACCTCTAAAGATTTCCTTTTGCTTGTTTGCCTTTCTCTTTCACATAGCCATGCTCATAAAGCTAGCTAAGCTAATCTTTCTTGTTCTGAAAAGGAAAAGAGGTTTAGATATACTTGCACTGATCTAAATATAGTGATGTTTATAGATGTCTGCAGTTCAGCAGTCTTAACACTTTAATCTAGGCTCGTGTCTACTGCTGGAGTCAAGTGGTAATGCAGTTTTATGTGGAAATAAAAGTTATTCCTGTTGTGAAAAACAGCACTTACCTCCACCCCCAAAAAATAAAGAATTAAAATCCCGGTCAAACATTTTTCTTCTTTTCCCCCATGACTTAATAACACTCCAATGAGAGCATGCAAAAGGAAGGTTACTTCAAAGCCCTTATACTATGTGTGAAATAAAGTACTTTTAAAGAAGTGGTGTGGGAGATGACAGAAACAACCAGGGTCCAACCGCAGGTTCTGGATTTGTCCCATTCACAACTGTCATCCAGTTAATTATAACTGAGCCATGACTTTAGTCTTACCCCTACAGCTAATACAGATCCTATAGCTTTAGCTGTGTTCATTTCAAGGATTAATACCTGAAGGGAGGTTGTAACCAGGTGGGAGTTGGTCTCTTCTCCCAGGCAACCAGCAACAGAACAAGAGGACACAGTCTCAAGTTGGGCAGGGGGAAGTTTAGGCTTGATCATCTTAGAAGGAAGTTCCTCACAGAAAGAGAGATTGCCCATTGGGGTGGGCTGCCCAGGGAGGTGGTGGAGTCAACATCCCTGGAGGAGTCAACATCCCTGGAGGTGTTTGAGAAAAGACTGGAGGAGGCACTTAGTGCCAAGGTCTAGTTGATTGGTTAGGGTTGGGTGATCAATTGGACTTGATGATCTTGGAGGTCTCTTCTAACCTGGTTGATTCTGTGACTCTGTGATGTGCCTTGCATCTGGTGGATAGCTGGTGAGAATTGTACCTAGGGAGCAACCTCCTTTATGTATATCTTTTCCCATATGTTACAATATTATGCTTGACAACGGTGTTGGGATTGTTTCTGTGTTATATAGGAGGTGTCACCTTCTCTGTGTAGCATCCTGTTTCCATTTGAGTGGATCTCAGAACTTGTCTGTGGGTGAACCAGACTCCGATGTCAGCAGCACCCTGTCAAGCTTGGCTAAAAGCTTTTGTTGCATTTCAAATGACTTGGTCATAACTTCACAAATTTAGCTAAACATTGGGAAAAAGCATATGAAATGGAAAAAGAGAAACAAAATTTAGCCAATGATAACATATTTGGACACAGGCACGTGCTGGTAACAACAGGTCTAAGGCAGTAACCATGCCCAGTCTTTCTGCTGCAGCCTAGCAGCTGGAGCTGAGCTGGACACTTACTCAAGGATTAGAGACTGGCTCTGGCTCTGTTTAAAACCCCCTATCTTTATCAGTGCTACAAGGAAACAATTACCTTTTTCCTTTCTTTCCCCCCCCATTCTTTTTCCTGGCAACAGGATGGAGCCCCCTCAATCTTTTCTGGACCAGTAAAAATGCCTGTCTCCTTGTCAAGCATCAGGGCCAGAGCTAGCCCAAGAAAATCTGTCAGAAACCCAAAAGAAAACAGTAAATTTCTACATAAAGCTGCTCAAAAGTCAGCATCAAAGTACAAAGAGATCATTTAAACCTGTTTCGCCTTTCTTTTCTTCAGCATGCATCCTTAACTGCTTTTAATTTACCATGTCCTCCCCTTATTTTTGCTGTTTCTTTTTTCTCCCACACAGGCTTTTATAATTTGATAAAGAACAGGCTGTTCTTACTGTAACTAGGAAAAAAACCAGGCTGCTTTTACTGGCAAAGGGAGGGAAAAGAAGACCTACCCCTTGTTTCCCAAAAGGAAACAAATAAAGTTTTAAAAGGAGGGTGAATGGCAAGTATCTATGTTGGGTGTGCGTGGTCAAGATTTATAAAAGAAAGAAAATGCAAAATTATTGAACTACTAATTGTAGTGTTAAAAAACACAAGTCAGAGTATCTGACTTCCAACCACAAGGATGCTTAGGGGACTTGAGCATTTCCCCTATGAAGAGAGACTGAGAGCCCTGGGGCTGTTTAGTCTGGAGAAGAGAAGACTGGGAGGGGATCTGATCAATGTCTATCAATATCTGAGGGGTGGGTGTCAAGTGGAGGGGGCCAGGCTCTTTTGGGTGGTTCACAGTGATAAGACAAGGAACAATGGGTTCAAACTTGAACATCGAAGATTTCACCTCAACATGAGGAGAAACTTCTTGACAGTGAGGGTGACAGAGCACTGGAACAGGCTGCCCAGGGGGGTTGTGGAGTCTCCTTCTCTGGAGCCTTTCCAAACCCACCTGGATGCGTTCTTATGCGGGCTATCCTAGGTGATCCTGCTTTGGCAGGGGGTTGGACCTGATGATCTCTTGAGGTCCCTTCCAACCTCTGATATACTGTGAGACTGTGTGATACTGTGTTGATTTGACTGTGTGGAGTTTTTTTTTTTTTGGGTTTGCTGGGGGCTTTTTTGTGTGGGTTTTTTTTTTTTTTTTTTTTTTTTTGAAGAAGCTACAATTTAAGTTTCATATGAGCCAATAAATTGGTAGAGGAAAATGATCTGGATGCTGTGGTACAGCCAGTTTCCTAAGAAAGCTTTTGGTTAGTTTCAGACATAGCTTTTTGTAGTAACTGAGCTATCACTGATGATGATGTAAGTGACACATTGTGGAAGATGGCTGTAAAAGGTTTAAAATCAGTTAGTGCAATGGATGAACTTGTATGTTCGTAGTAATGTGAAGAGAGAGAATTGAGACTTGATACAAAAAGAGATAAAATTAAAACTATTGCAGAAGGATTTCACCATCCTCCGTGTCTGAAGAAGAAAATGGCAACATAACTTGTTAGCACAGCAATGAACACAGGGAAGGATATTCCTATAACTGTATGTGCTTGGTGGTGGGCTTGGAATCGAAAATTGTCAATCAGGGAAGAGATCTGTGAACTGTACTCTTGGTCAGGACAAGAATGTGAAAACAAAATGAATTAATGCAGAAGGTGTGAGAGCCCTGGGGCTTTTTAGTCTGGAAAAGAGAAGACTGGGACAGGATTTAGTAAATGTTTATAAATACCTGAGGGCTGGGGGTCAAGAGAGAGGGGACAGGCTCTTCTCAGTTGCACCCTGTGATAGGACAAGGGCTAATGGATATAAACTACAGAAGGTTCCACCTCAACATGAAGAGGAACTTCTTCACTGTGAGGGTCACAGAGCACTGGAACAGGCTTCCCAGAGAGGTTGTGCAATCTGCTTCTCTGGAGACTTTCAAGACCCATCTGGGTGCATCCCTGTGCAACCTGTGCTAGATTCCATGGTCCATCTCTGGCAGGGGGTTGGACTCGATGATCTTTGGAGGTCCCTTCCAACCCCTAACATCCTGTGATCCCATGAAGGCAAATAACTTTGGCAGTGTTGGCAAACTAATTATGTGCTGCATAAGTTCTGTTTTCAAGGGCAGAAATAGAGATGGTTTCAAAAGGCAGATGGTGATGGAAGTAAGGTCTATTAAGAGCTCTTAGAGGATGGCAAACTCCTGAACTTAGGTTTTCCTCCCCCCAAAAAAATTTGCTGGGAGTGCAGGTCATAGACCAGGAGGCATAATGCTATGTATGCTTTAAGTGTATGCTACCTGACACTGAGAGAAAAAAACCCACACTCTGATTTGCTACAAGCAGCTGCTGAAAGGTTTAGAACCTCCTGCCTCCTTTGTTTGCAGAAATCCAGATTTAACTTTCTTGTGCATAGGGTCTCTGGGAAATGTGAAACAATCTGTATGGTTTTTTACAAGCTGGAATGCAAAAGTTCTTTAGCGAGATCAGTACAGCAATGAAGGACAAATCTTAAACACAGCTGTTTCCTCTAATGCTTCAGCTAACAACTTGCCTAATGAGCTTTGCTATGACCCCTGTGTAAGCACCTTTTTCAATGCCATAAGGCAAAGGCAAGTGAGGGACCTTTTAGGATGCTAGGTTGTTATAGGACTAGGGGGAATGGAGTAAAACTAGGAATAGGTAGATTCAGAGTGGATGTTAGGAAGAAGTTCTTCACCATGATGGTGGTGAGACACTGGCACAGGTTGCCCAGGGAGGTGGTAGAAGCCTCATCCCTGGAGGTTTTTAAGGCCAGGCTGGATGTGGCTCTGAGCAACCTGATCTAGTGTGAGGTGTCCTTGCCCATGGCAGGGGGGTTGGAACTGGATGATCCTTGAGGTCCCTTCCAAGCCTGACAATTCTGTGAAAGGCTGTTTTCAGTTGCTAATTGCACCTGGCATGGACTGGTAACCTTTCAGTGTACTTCTGCACAAAGTATTGTAGTTGGAATGTATTAGCTTTCCACATCAGGCAAGAGTGATTCAAATTTTTCTTAAATATCATGTGATGTCAGTAGCAAAGGTGGAAGTAAGTTCAGACTCCAAATGGTTTATAAGACTCAGAATTGGAAAACAAAAGTGTTTCTGTGATATGAAGGTGTTTTGAGAAAAAGCTTTTTTCATTTTGTCCCAAAAAGTGAGGGAAATTTGGGGAAACAGAGTCCTCAGGGAAGGCAGGAAAAAGAGAGTGTAATTAACAAATAGTCAATAGGTTAACAGAAGAAGGTCTGGATAGGTCTTCTGAGGGCATTCCCATAGTAAGAAAAAAATGGTTCTCTAGCTCAATATTCCTTTTCCTAGTAAACAAACATTTGAACAGAAGTGGTTGATGTTATGAAACGTATCACTGGTGGAGAGCCTAACAATTTTGAAAGGCCAGAGCTGAAAAACTCAGGAAACTCATTTCAGGAGGAACTTTCCTCAGTCCCTACCAGGCTGGTGCAGAAAGTTACAGATGACTTTCTGGACAAGAAAGAATGACATGAAAGTTTCATGAATCTCAAAGTAAATGGAAGTTTGGAGGGGATCTTGTTAGTGAGAGATGAAAAGAAATAACTGAAGGTATCTATAAATGATGAATATTCTTTGCAAGGAGTACAAAAGAAATATCTACATTACTGTGCTAGCATTAATGGAAAATGACTTGCTGAATGAAAGAAAGATATTGTCTGCAAAAGAATAGGGAAGGCATTTACTGACTTTTTTCCTTAACTCAAAAAAGCACCTTTTCTTGTCAGATGTCAGTAGAAAACACCTTTTACAGTACAGACAGTTAAAAAGTGATCAACCTGCTAAAATAGAAGGTTTTGTCCCCTGTGAGCATTTCTTGAAGCTTTGAGTTGTTTAAATTGTGGACAATGTTTCACTGTTTTCTGCATTCCCTCCACCTCAAGCTTTGTGGCCTGGGGTTCCAGACTGTCTGAACCTCTTGAGCAGTATGACATAAAGGTTTTCCAAGTATGAATTCCTGCTTGAATTGTATTTGGTGGAAAAAAAAAATACCCACTCAGATTTTGAATATATTTTTTTTGATGTAGAAATGACCAAAGATGTTGAAACTGTTTTGCTACCGATACCATTTATCCAGACTTAAGAATGAAGCACTTTTTTTTTATTTCCATGGGCCAAACTGGTAATTAATCTTGGGTAAACAATTTGGCAATATAAATTGAACATTAAAAGAATGACCTGGCTCTTCCTGATCATGCAAGAAGCTTCTTATTTAGACTAATTCCTTTAAGTTTAACTTTTTATTGCTGTTTCATCCCTTTAGTGTCAGGATGATAATGCCAATGCCCTTCCTTGCCTGTTGCCTTGCAAAGCAGCATGAAATATACTCTTCTGCATAACCAGCTCAGTGCCATCATCTACTGCTGGCCAAGGATTATTACCTCATTTCAAAAATGAAAGTGGTGAACAGTGTCCTTAACTCTATGCCTGGATATACCTGGAGTGGGGAGTCCAAGGACTGTCATTAGCTGCCATCCAAATTGCCAAAATACAGAAATGCAACATCTGTAGGCTGCATAAACATAAGAGAAAGGGATTTTTCAGATTCTGGTCTAGGGTATAAGTACATCCTTGCTTCAAATCCTGGTCAGGTTTAATGTATTATGCTGCCTTTCTGTTGCAAAACACAGAAAGGAGATCTATTGCTGGCTTTGTGCCTTCTGATGCAAGAAAGATTAACTTAATTAGCAGGCTAGAGTAACTATAAAATGTAGTTAATCCTTTGCAGGCGTTAGGCATGTGGGAAATCAGGAATCCAGGCAGCATAAGAGCTGCTTAGAAGTTTTAGCATAACAGAAAAGAAAGAATTTTTTTTTTCAAGGGCACAAAGTTTCTTTGAAAATACTTCCACTTTGCATTATTAAAATGTTTTAATTTATCATGATGCCACTGGTGCACTGGGATAATTTGCTAAGATTATCCTGATGTGATAAGATACTCTGCTTTTGTACATCTTGCATCATAGAATTCAGTGAAGTGTAAATTTCTACTGTCAAAACTTTATTACTGATCTCCAACGAAACATTTCAACTTTTTTTTTTTGTTGTTGTTGTAATAGGAATTTCAGAAACTTACTCTGTACAATGGTTTTAGCTTCCTTGTGTTGACTCGGTGGAAAAGTTTTGAGGTTTGGTTTGAGGAAAGGGAATCTTTGCTGAAACTAAATTCTTCTGGTGTGAATTTCCACCTAACTCTTTGGCTAGGGCAGAAGGCATGATTTCTCCTCTTAATTCCTGATGAATATAGTCCTAAATAAGATCTTTCACTTTAATGGCTGCAAAGCTGCCAAATCTCTTCCTGCCTGATTCCTATCTGGCATTTTTCTTAGAAGCTGTTTAACCCTGCAAACCTTTCTGTCCTCTCTTATGTTCCCCCTTAGTTCAGGGAGAAAAGGTTTTGAAAACTCAGTGACCCATTGTACTGGCAGGTTGCTGTCTTGCTTTAAAATAATGTTGAAATTCTGTACCTTCATTGAAAAATACTAACACAGGACCTAGCTGAGTTTAGGTTATGCTGAGAAACATCATAAGACCTTTCTATGATTTGTTGTAGAGACTTAAACCAGACAGTGAGGACTTTGTTTTCTTCCAACAGCTGCACTGTCTGCACATCCTACATGCTTGTGCAGCCAGTAATGCTACCAACAAGAAACCCTAAAAGTGGGTAATTTATTCTGCTTCTCCTTGCCACAACATTCTTGTAACTCCACAGTCTTGAGCTTCCCAGTAAGGTCACAGCTCACCTACCTAAACATTCACCTGGAGCCCTGACAAGTGTAACAAGAGCCAAAATTCAGTCCTACTTGGGGCCTTTCACAAATTTAAATTTAAGTGCAGTAAAATGTTGTGAAAGCTACTAAAAAAAAAAGGCACAAAATAGTATAATAATATTAATAAAAAGATATATTTAAAAACATTGAGGAACATTTAGGCTCACATTTTTGTCAGCCTTCTTAAAATGAAAGGTTCAGTATTTGTAAGATGTAGTAGTACTACTTCTGCTAATAGGCAACATTGATCTCTTGAGTTGCAAATATTTTTCTTAGTAATATTTAGGCTTTTGCTTGTAATCAGTGAGATCAGAAAGGCTTAGGTTTTCCTATGTGTTCTAGAGGAACCTCCAGGGGAGGTTTAGGCTGGAGGTGAGGAGAAAGTTCTTCACAGAGAGAGTGGTTGGCCATTGGAATGTGCTGCCCAGGGAGGTGGTGGAGTCACCATCCCTGGAGGTGTTCAAGGGGGGATTGGACGTGGCACTTGGTGCCATGGTTTAGATAGTCATGAGGTGTAGGGTGACAGGTTGGACTCGATGATCCTTGAGATCTCTTCCAACCTTCTTGATTCAATGATATTTATTCTGCTCCAGTAAAAATTTCTCATTTCTACCTAGGAATACTGTAGAATTAAGATTTTTTTAATCACATATAATTTTGAATTCTAAAGATACACTAGGAAGATAGTTCAATATGAAAACCTGAACTTGGACATCGTTTCTTGGACAGTTAATATTTTAATACAGCCCCTCAAATTCTGTCTCTTTGAATCTTTGCTCTTACTCGGACTAGACACTCAGCATCTACTCTTGTTGTGGACTCAAGATTAGGGAGGTGGTGGAAGCCGGGCTGGACCTGATTCTGAGCAAGTGTAAGGTGTTCCTGCTCATGGCAGGGGGTTGGAACTAGATGATCCTTGAGGTCCCTTCCAATCCTAACAATTCTGTGATTCTATGATCATGTTTATTAGCTGTTTGCAGAATGCTTATTAGCTGTGTATAAAGAAAGAGAGACAGATCTATAGGTGAGGTCTTGGTGAGAGAGGCAACATTTTGTCACAAAGGGAGTACATATTTGCCTTCTAGTTGACAGCTGAATGAAAATTGTTACTTGCACCATTGTTTTCTCTTGCCTTGGCAGTGGTGCAGAAACTGCAGGAGAGGACCAATGTGTCCTGGCAGAATGAGCTTCTTATGCAGTCTTTGCTGAAATTAGGCATAGACTGTGATCTGGTCCTGAAGGAAACAAGATCTTGCTTCCAAACTGTGGACAAGCAATGATAGGTAAAACTGAGCAGTCTCCAGAGTTTATATTTCAGGTTTGTTGGTAACTCTGCGTAGGATTAACCTAAGTGCACGTGGTATGAGGTCTGAAAAAGTCACTGGGTGTTATTATGGGATTACCTGTCATGACAGCACCTCAGACATCTGGTGTATGGGAAGGGGAATCCCAAGATGCAGCTGGAAGAGTCGTAGCTATTTAGGGTGGTGGCTCACAGCTGACTGGCAGAGTTGACAGTGAGATGTGCTGGGCAGACAGGGCTCACAGCTGCTAAAACTCCTTTTCCAGTAACATCTGTAGAGGTAACAACATCTCCACTCAGTCTTCTGGTTTCTGCTGTCCTTGCCCAGGGCTTCATAGTCTGCCTGCAGGGAGGTTGTAGCCAGGTGGGAGTTGGTCTCTTCTCCCAGGCAACCAGTGACAGACAGAAGGAGAGGACACAGTCTCAAACTGTGTCAGGGGAGGTTTAGGCTGAATGGTAGGAAGAAATTCTTCACAGAAGGAGTAATTGGCCATTGGAATAGGCTGCCCAAGGAGGTGGTGGAGTCACTGTCCCTGGAGTGTTTAAAAAGAGACTGGATGAGGCACTTAGTGCCATGGTTTAGTTGATTAGATGGTGTTGGGTGAGAGGTTGGACTTGATGATCTTGAAGGTCTTTTCCAACCTGGTTAATTCTGTCATTCTGTGTGATTCTCATTTCCAGAAAGATGAAAATTACTTCCTATAAGGTGGCATGAGAAAAATGGAGAAACCATTATTATGTTTGATTTCCTAATTGCTCAAAATCAAACCATGTTTATAAGGACAACTTTTTGATGGTTATAAAATGGACATGTTGACTTGTTTGGGGCAGATACACTTTGATTAAAAGCTGGTCATGTGCTTAGAAGAAGTGAAAGCTTATAAGTAAGTGATAAATGCAAAAAATGAAAACAAGCTCTTGTCAGGTTTTCTGTTTTGCTGGAAAAATAATCTCTCAGTGTGAACCATTATTTTTCCCCCTCTCATTGGGTCTTTGAACTAAGGAATATATTTGTATTAACTATCCAACTACACTACTGCTAACCTGCATGGTTCTTCTACTGAGTAAACAAAGCTAATAAATGCATGGTGCACATACTTAAAAGCTATTCTCAGTAGTGGGATATTCTATCCTCCTCCATGCCTCACTGAATAAGTGGGGATGGTCACACTGTGGTAATTACTTTTTCTTACTTGTATTTGAAAAAAAAAAAAAAGGGAAAAAGAAAAAAAGGGGGGGAAAAAAAGGAAAAAAAGCCAAGCAGAGCTCTGTTGCCTAGGTTATTCTATAGATTATCAAGCAGTCTGCATGGTATCTGGCTATTTTGTGGTAAAGCTAAACCACAAGAGGGGGAAAAAACCCAACAACACAGTTGTCTCAATGCCAGGAACGTCTCTGATTACACTGAAGGCTGAATTTTGCTCTCTGCCAGTGCCTAGTGCTGGGAGTGAAATGACAAGTCACTTGTTTCTCCATAGCTCAACAGCAGTGCAAAGTGCTAACTGCCAAGCCCAGCTGATGCTAAACAAATATACAAATGGCTGCTGATGCTGGCCCTGGCACATAGAAGAGCAATTGCTTCTTGCCCTGATGAAGAAGCTGTTTCACTGGTGAGCAATGAAGAACACACTTTCTGGTGGGTTTTCAGACTAAGTTACTATTTCCTTCTGCTCTTCTACTCAAATACGTTGACAGCCTACAGTGCTTGCTAAACTGACCAAAAATGGGCATGAGTCAAATTTCTGGAGGCAGATTAGGCCAAACTCTTGGGTGAAGGGATTAACAAGGGAAAACCTAGTCCTTCTGGAGTCCTGCTAGTGGAGCCATGGAAACCCCTGCATCCTTGGATCTGCCCTCTAAGGTGGTTGTATTTGAGAAGGGCTCTTCTGCCCTGTCCTTTACTATGCTGTCTGGCTGTAGAAATGACTGTTGGAAACCTCCTCACAGAGAGGAAGATGGAGGAGCTGCAGAAGAAGAAGGTTGTTTGGGGTTTTTTCCTGTCTAGAGAGAGCCCTGCCACCATGTCTAGGGAGGAATATCATGTGGTTGTCAGCCTGTCACCAACAGGAATAATTTCATACACCTTCTTAGCTACTCTCTGCATTATTTGTTAAAAGTAATATTTAATCTCTCTCTATCAACAGTTTACTTCACTGTTTAGTACTGTTTGCTGTTAGCAGTCCTTATTACTAGCACACTTTTCCAGATCTCTGCTCTCTGTGTCATACCATTTTAAAGGTGACCCAGGGGTGCTGCACTTTCACCAGGGAGAGGGGTGTGAACCCCTGGACAGCCATTCTTCCTGTGGGAAAGCTGACCAGGGTTGCCAGTGTTGTTCCAGCTCCCTTTTGGACTGTGTTGTATTTCTCTGTGTGTGAAATCATGAAATATGATAAGGAATGACTTTGACTAGGCTGTAGTTCTAATGTATAAAAGTTGGCTCCAACCTACCAGAGGCAAGTGAGAGAAGAAGGGCAGATGCTAACAAACTAGCAAATCAAGAAGATCTAATTAAGATTCAATCATCATGCTAATATATGCTACAGTCTAAAGGGACCTAAGAAATTACAACTTAAAGCTGGCTAGAATATTAGACTAGGTAGGTACCTGTTAAGACTTGGTAATAAAGGTCATGCAGAAGAGTAGAAAACAAAGAGCTGAGAGTTAATATTATTTTCTGTGTTTAGCTAAGGAAGCTTGCAAAACTGAGATAAGATGGGAAGAAATCTCAAAAACCATTCCTCACCTTTCCAAACTATGCTTTCTCTCTAATCCTATTGTCCACTTATTAGTCTATTGACCTATCCACCCAGTGGAAGAACAGTCAGTAGATTTAGTTCACTTTGTCCATGCTTTGCACCAGATCTTGGAGTTTCATTTACAGAGTTGTGTGTAAACTAAGTGTCTTTAAAACAAAAACAGACAAAACAAAAACCCCATCCCACGACCAACCAGGAAAAAAAACAACCACAACAAAATAAACAAGAGAACCCCCCAAACCACATTAAAAAAAAAAAACCAAAAACAAAAAAACCCCAAACCCCCAAACTTAACCAAAAACCTCAAAACGACCAAAGAAAACCAAATAACAAACCAAACAACAAAAAAATCCTAGCAAAATGAAGAAATCACAAACAACCCAGCCCCTCCCAAAAAACGCAACCCACCAAACCATGAAGAAGCCAAACACCCAAACCAGCCAGCACTGCAGCTCTGAAGGTAAACCATCTATGGCTTACTCATATCTTATGTTTGCTGCATGCAGTTGCAAGGTATCCTTATCAACCAGAAGCAATCCTTATCAACTTGATTTTCATAATAGAGGGAGAGATGATGAGTTTTGGCCTGTTTTCCCAGGGAAGTTGCATTCCCAAGGACATGGTACTGCTTCTGTGACATGGTTATCGATGCTGAGCTGTTCTGCAGGGCTTGAGGAGGAGCTAGGTGGTCAGAACAGTGGTTAAACCTGCAGTTCCTGGGTCTGTAGTTTCTCTTTTCCTCTCATGGTTGCACATTTTTGAGGATTTCTGATTCATGGTGATGTGAAGAGCTAAAAATGAAGGCTGAACTCCATCAGCTCATCATCTTTTTTTTTTCCTTGCACAGAATAGCAGCCTACAATGTGTTCAGATCTAAGAATGTGTGAATGTGGGATGTGAGCATTGATGGACTAAAAAAAATAATTGTTGGATGTTCATGTTATCTTTTCCTATCCTGGACACAGTCAGTGGGAGTCTAATGACTGGCTTAGAAGATTGCAGGAGACAACTGCTGAAGGAATCAGCAAATATGATTATAATGTCTCAGCTCAGTAGACTTTGTATCTTAAGTAGATTTGCAAGTGAAACATCTTCTAATTCAAAAAAGCAACACAGAGGAAGAAAGCATCTTCCATAAATTGAAGACTGTCAGTTATTGCATACAAGTTATTCAGTATTTCACTCATAAATTGTGCTGTTCTAACGTTGTGTTTATATTTTGTCTTGTAGCTGTAGTTAAAGTAGTGTCGAATTAGAGAAGAAGAGAGATGAAATGTGTGTCCTGGTTCAAGGGAGAATTCTTGTATGCAAATAATTCATGAGAAAGAGTGAAGGATTTTGGAGCCATCAGAATCTGTCCCCTTTTGCATCATTAATAAAAAAAGGAATCATTACAACAGCTGAAGTGGTTGTATGGTCACATCAGGGTAATTCAGTAAGTGAAGCTTTACTTTGGAGAAGAGATTTCTTCTAATTTTTTTTTTTTTGTTTATAACTTTTTTTTCTTTTAATTAGATCAGCTACAAATTGTGGATTGGATTAATTTTTGAGATGAGCCAAGGCCTCTGAACTTGTACATGCAAACCATAGCTGTGCCAGAGTTGCCTCTTGCTGTATGCTTGCCCCCCTTCTTTTAGCCTGTGAATGCTCAGTCCTGGATATAAATGGTGTTCGTTTTGCTTGCATGAAAAATGGAATTGTGAGGAAAACAAGCACATTCTTCTAGAAGGGACGAAAGTGAATGGAAGGACAAGCGTGGCAGATGCTACAGAGATCAGAAATGAGAGTGATGGATGCAGGTAGGCAGGGTTGGATCTCAGGGGAGGGGGCTCCTGGCTGCAGGGTCCTGGGTGCTGTGCTGGTGGGAAGGCCATGGTCCTTTGAGTACATCACAGAATCATAGAATGTCAGGGGCTGGAAGGGGGGACCTGGAGAGACCATCTAGTCCAACCCCTCTGCCAAAGCAGGATCGCCTATACCAGACTGCACGGGAACTCATCCAGGCAGGTCTTGAATATCTCCAGAGAGGGAGACTCCACAACCCCCCCAGGGCAGCCTGTTCCAGTGTTCTGTCACCCTCACAGTGAAATAATTTTTCCTCCTGTTTCCATGGAACTTCCTATGCCTCAACTTCCACCCATTGCCCCTTGTCCTGTCATTGGGCATCACCGAGCAGAGTCTGGCTCCATCCTCTTGGCACTTACCCTTCACATCTTTGTAAACATGAATGAAGTCACCTCTCAGTCTCCTCTTCTCCAAGCTAAAGAGCCCCAGCTCCCTCAGTCTCTCCTTGTAAGGAGGGTGTTCCACTCCCTTAATCATTTTCATGGCTCTGTGCTGGACTCTTTCAAGCAGCTCCCTGAGGTCCTTCTTGAACTGAGGGGGCCAGAACTGCTCACAATATTCCAGATGTGGCCTCACCAGGGCAGAATAGAGAGGGAGGAGAACCTCTCTCAACCTACTGACCACAGCCCTTCTAATACTACCCAGGATACCATTGGCCTTCTTGGCCACAAGAGCACATTGCTGGCTCATGGTCAACCTCCCATCCATTAGGACACGATGGGATGGTGGAATACAAGTGGGATGGCAGCCTGTCCTTCCTAGTCAGCAAGGGCCATACATGTTCATGCAGTGACAAACGGCACAGGGGTAATGAGGGCTACCTGCTCTCTTGCCTTTGTTTTGCAGAAAGCAGAGAGTGAGGGCAGTCCCATAAAAAAACGTCCATGATTGCAATAATTGTAGGCTGAGCTCATTTTCAGGGCATATGGCAGGAAACTTGTAGTCCTCCTGGCAGGATTTGGTTTTGTGGGCAGCCAGGATGACATGGGAAAAGGGTTGTCCTTCCCCTGCCTTCACCTCACAAAGCAAGGGGGAAGTTGCTTGCTGACGTCTCGCAGGTCAGGGATGGGAGATTTTATACAGCTGTTGAGCTGTAACTTGAAATGATTGCAGCACAGATGATCATTTACTTTGGAAAGAATTTGTGTGTGTGTGTGTGTTTGGTTTTGTTTGTTTGTTTGCTATATTGTAGAATATCAGTCAAGCATTACAAGTATGTTGCAGCTGACTGCACTGGTGAAGAAGCACAGAAAACCCCCCTGCTTCTGCTAAGCACTAGGAACATCCAAAGCCTGGTATAGATGTTGCCATGGATGATCTTGTTACCAGACCAGTTAATTTCTCCCCCGTGGTCACTCCAGAGGAGATGCAGGAAGTTGATGCTCCATTCCCTTTGCCCAGATACTCTTCTGTGAGATTGCCATCACAGAAACGTGGTGGGACGATTCTCACAATTGGAGTACTGCACTGGGGGGTTATAAGCTCTTTAGGAGAGACAGGCAAGGGAGAAGAGGAGGAGGGGTGGCCCTGTATATTAGGGAATCCTTTGATGCCTCAGAACTTGAGGTTGCAGATGAAAGGGTTGAATGCTTGTGGGTTAAAATCAGAGGGAGGCCACACAAAACTGACATCCTGGTTGGAGTCTGTTATAGACCACCCAACCAGGACGAGGAGGCCGATGAGATATTCTATAAGCAGCTGGAAGCTGTCTCAAGATCATCAGACCTTGTCCTTGTGGGGGACTTTAACCTACCAGACATCTGCTGGGAACTTAATTCAGCAGAGAGGAGACAGTCCAGAAGGTTCCTAGAGTGCATGGATGACAACTTCCTGATGCAGCTCTTAGGTGAACCTACCAGGGGCAAGACTCTGCTTGATCTGCTGTTCTCAAATAGAGAAGGGCTGGTGGGAGATGTGATGGTTGGAGGCTGTCTAGGGTGCAGCGACCATGAGATAGTGGAGTTTTCAATATGCAGGGAGATAGGGAGGAGCAGTAACAGAACCCTCACTTTGGACTTTCGGAGGGCAAACTTCAGGTTGTTCAGGCAACTTATTCGGAAAGTTCCCTGGGTAACAGCCCTTAAGAAGAAAGGGGTCCAGGATGGTTGGACCTACTTCAAACAGGAGCTCCTAAAGGCACAGGAACTGGCAGTTCCCACATGCCGTAAGACGAGCCGGCGGGGAAGACGACCGGCCTGGATGAGCAAGGAGCTCCTGAAGGATTTAAGGGAAAAAAAGAGGGTTTATCGCCTTTGGAAAGGGGGGGAGGCAACTCGTGATATGTTTAAGGATGTTGTTAGATCATGTAGAAGAAAAATTAGAGAGGCAAAAGCACAGTTAGAAATTAAACTGGCCGCTTCCGTGAAGGACAACAAAAAGCTTTTTTATAAATATATTAATGCTAAAAAGAGGGCAAGAGGAGCCTCCACTCTTTACTGGACGTGGAGGGTAACATTGTAACTAAGGATGAGGAGAAGGCTGAGATTCTAAATACCTTCTTTGCCTCCATTTTCAACAGTAAGGCAGGAGGACTTCAGGATAACTGGCCTCCTGAGCTGGTTGATGGGGTCAAGGAGCAGTGTTGTACTCCTGAAATCCATGTGGAATTAGTTCGAGACTTGTTGAGTCACTTGGATATTCACAAGTCCATGGGACCTGATGGGATTCATCCTAGGGTGCTGAAAGAGCTGGCAGATGAGCTGGCCAAGCCTCTCTCCATCATTTTCCACCAGTCCTGGCTCACTGGAGAGGTCCCAGAAGACTGGAAACTGGCCAATGTGACACCCATCCACAAGAAGGGACGAACAGAAGAACCTGGGAACTACAGGCCTGTCAGTCTGACCTCAGTGCCAGGGAAAATCATGGAGCAGATTGTCTTGGGGGCAATCACTGCATACCTGAAGGATAGCCAAGGAATCAGGCCCAGCCAACATGGATTTAGGAAGGGCAGGTCCTGCCTCACCAACCTGATCTCCTTCTATGATCAGGTGACCAGCCTGGTGGACGTGGGAAAGGCTGTGGATGTAGTCTACCTGGACTTCAGCAAGGCCTTTGACACTGTCCCCCACAGCAAACTCTTGGCCAAGCTGTCAGCCTGTGGCTTGGACAGCAGCACTCTGTGCTGGGTTAGGAACTGGCTGGAGGGCAGAGCCCAGAGAGTGGTGGTGAATGGTGCCACATCCAGCTGGCAGCCTGTCACTAGTGGTGTCCCCCAGGGATCAGTGCTGGGCCCCATCCTGTTCAATATCTTTATTGATGATCTGGATGAGGGGATTGAGTCCATCATCAGTAAATTTGCAGATGACACCAAGCTGGGAGCAGGTGTTGATCTGTTAGAAGGTAGAAGGGCTCTGCAGAGGGACCTTGACAGGCTGGACAGATGGGCAGAGTCCAACAGGATGGCATTCAACAAATCCAAGTGCCAGGTGCTGCACTTTGGCCACAACAACCCCATGCAGAGCTACAGGCTGGGGTCAGAGTAGCTGGAGAGCAGCCAGGTGGAAAGGGACCTGGGGGTACTGGTTGACAGCAGCTGAACATGAGCCAGCAGTGTGCCCAGGTGGCCAAGAAAGCCAATGGCATCCTGGCCTGCATCAGGAATAGTGTGGCCAGCAGGAGCAGGGAGGTCATTGTACCCCTGCACACAGCACTGGTTAGGCCACACCTTGAGTACTGTGTCCAGTCCTGGGCCCCTCAGTTTAGGAAAGATGTTGAATTGCTGGAGCATGTCCAGAGAAGGGTAATGAGGCTGGGGAGAGGCCTTGAGCACAAGCCCTATGAGGAGAGGCTGAGGGAGCTGGGACTGTTTAGCCTGGAGAAGAGGAGGCTCAGGGGAGACCTCATTGCTGTCTACAACTACCTGAAGGGAGGTTGTAGCCAGGAGGGGTTTGGTCTCTTCTCCCAGGCAACCAGCACCAGAACAAGAGGACACAGTCTCAAACTGTGCCAGGGGAGGTTTAGGCTGGAGGTGAGGAGAAAGTTCTTCACAGAGACAGTGGTTGGCCATTGGAATGTGCTGCCCAGGGAGGTGGTGGAGTCACCATCCTTGGAGGTGTTCAAGAGGGGATTGGATGTGGCATTTGGTGCCATGGTTTAGATAGTCATGAGGTGTAGGGTGACAGGTTGGACTCGATGATCTTTGAGGTCTCTTCCAGCATTCTTGATTCTGTGATTCTATGATTCTATATCTCCCCTGTGGTTCAGTTAGGAAACTTACAGGTTAGCCCTCTTGAAGAGCATTTGTATCTCTTTCTACATCTCTCTCTCCCTTTTGACCTCATGCTGTCCCTGGAAATGGCCTGCTGAAGGATGTGACACTGATATCTGTGTCTTGTTATCCTGATAAGTCCAGGCTTCCACTCACTGCTGTGGCACCCAAACCCTGCAGAAAGCAGCTAACTATTAATTTGATTGTGTTAGCACTTCATCAAAGACTTGTTATGCTTTTTAGAGTGTCAGCCTGGGCAATCTGTAATGAATATATCATATCTGTGCCCATGGAAAAAGCCTCATTGATTCAATGCAGTTCTATTATACCTATGTTGTTGGGGTTTTTGGTTGGTTGGTTGGTTGGTTGGTTGGTTGGTTTTTTTCCCGGTAGTTTAATAAGTACCTTGAAAAGGTTTTCAGCTGTAGGAACTGTTTTTAATTTTTTTAATTTTCTATATTGGGTATTGCCTTCTCTCACTATTCTGTAAAGAAAGGTGCCTGGAGGCACTTCTGTATTAACCTTTTGCTTTAGATAAGGAGAACATTTCTGGAATGAATTGTAGGACTGTCCTCACATGTCATTCACATCCAAGAACTACTTGAAGGCTGTGACCAGTTTGATTTTTTTGGTTAAGTTGACATAATAGGTATGCTCTGGAAGTGCATCTTATGTAATTGAACTGGCAATTGGTGTCTAGTCTGCATGACCAGACTAGAACTGGGCCAAATTTAGAATTTAACCCTCAAATGCCTATAGTGAGGATGCTGGAACCTTGTTACTAGATTTCCTCTGTGACTTGGATGTTTTTCATTCCTGTCAGAAATTTTTTCTCTTGAAGAAAATTCTCTCTGTGAAACTTTTTACCCTGACAAGTAACCCTTTCCATTGGGTTGCAGCGGGTCATGGGACTCCAGTTCTGCCCTCCAGGTCACTAGGAATAAAGTAGCAGTGTAAAATTCCCTGTTGCCCAAGTCAGAAGATATTTGATATGGAGAAGAAAGTATATGCTCATGAATGTGTTTGCGGGACAGAGGTCTAAGGTTTAAGGTGTAAGAAACTGCTTTTTTGTCAACAACCAGGCAGCATGTACGAGCCTTGGTTTCACTGTCCCAGCAGTTTTCTTGTGCTCAGTCAGGACCATCAAACTTCTATTGCTTTGGTTTTAAGGCAGAGCTCTGTTACATACTCAATAAAGAAAATAAGCAATAAAAGTCTAACCAACTTGAGAATACAGTAAAGGCATATATCACGTGAGAGCTTGCTGTGCTGTGTCCCCAAGGCCTTCCTTAGGATTTATGTTGACTACTGGAAAACTCACAGGAAACATTCTGTCAGTGGAAAGAATTTCTTCAATAGGAAGACACAGCAAGTGTTCTTCATGTTTCTAGATTTGGCTGGCTGCCCTCTCAACCATAGGAATAATTCTGGTTCTGGACACTTGCCTTCTCTTAACTGTAGCTGTGCTGGGCAAAGAGGACTGTGCCTGGCACCAGGGAGGTTCTCTCATGCCTGCAAGCATGGGTACATCCTCCATCCTAGTTCTGTTAGAATGATCAGAGTTTGGTAAAGAGAAATTAAAGATATATGACATCAGATGTGAGAAATGCTTGTTCTCATCTAGCAAATTAACAACAGGGACCAACTGTATGTGCAGTCACACATGGAGACCATTCTCTGTGCCTTTCCATTCATTCCCTTCACTGATGGCTCACAAGCATTGCCTTGGCTGTCAGGGTGGCACACCTACTTACTCTCTTGCTGTGGGGGTTGGACCAGCAATAGCAGATGAAACAAACAAAGAAGACTCTGTACAAGCAAGGTCAAAGCCTTGGAATGCTGTATAAGAAAATTAACTATCCAAGACAGTCCTGACCCTGCAGACAAGAAAGTAGAAATAATTTAGAGTGGCGAAAGGAATGTATGCTTGTTATTTTAGTGTAGCTGCAAGACTTGTTATCTTTACCCATGTATTATGCCAATTATGTTACAATGAGCTAATTGACACAGCTCTGGGCTTTGTAACTTTTATCACAGTATATCAGAGGTTGGAAGGGACCTCAAGAGATCATCAGGTCCAACTCCCCTGCCAGAGCAGGATCACTTAGGGTAGTCTGCACAGGAATGCATCCAGGTGGGTTTGGAAAGTCTCCAGAGAAGGAGACTCCACAACCCCCCTGAGCTCTGTCACCCTCACTGTAAAGAAGTTTCTCCTCATGTTGAGGTGAAATCTTCGATGTTCTAGTTTGAACCCATTGTTCCTTGTCTTATCACTGTGAACCACTGAAAAGAGCCTGGCCCCCTCTACTTGACACCCTTGATGTGTTACATCACTGATCTTTGGGCAGGTATAAAAGACCCTCATCTGTTCTAATAAATGATCATGGACTCCAATATGATAACTGAAGACAATCTGCCACGACATCTTACAGTAGCTGTACTGTTGATGAAACCCTTTGTAAGAAAAGGCCTTGTAGAGTCAAAACCCCATCACACAAGCACATTTCCTGAATGATCAGGAGGTTTCTTCCTGTTTGATCAAATCACTGCCCTGCCATACTGGGCAGCACTTTTATATTCTAGTATCTTACAACTGAATGAAAAAAAAAAAATAGGAGCGTTAATTTAGGTTCATTAATAGGAGCCTTAAACAAGGGACTGTAAATTTGGTAATAAATTTAAAGAAACTAAATAATGCACACAATTCTGCTTGTGAGCTTTTGAGCATGATCCCTTTCCAACAGAGTACGCAGCCACTGTTAAAATGCAAATTTTCTCTCATCACTTGGGAGTGTAGTGAGCACCAGGGAAAACACCAGAGGAACTAAATGTATCCAGTTCATTAAAATACATCCTCTTCTGTTAAAAGGTATCAGTATCTCAGGAGGGTTGTATATTTGAGCTTGCTTCTTCGTGAACCAAAGGCTTGCCAAGAGTTTCTAGCTATACAGGGGAAACTGGAGGAAAACTTACAGCTCTTGCTCAAGCTTAGAGCTTTCTGGACTTATCTAATGTTTCATTTCCTATATGATGCTTATGCAGTAAATATCCTGGTGGCTTACTTTTAGGAAGTTATTTTAACTAGCAAAATAAATGTGATTTTTGCTTATTGCTGCTGTTAAAAGTCAATTTTGGAAATAGAAGCTTTCCTAGTCTTAACCCTCCCTTAAAACTCGAGTGCCAAAAATTAGATCTGCATAGAATAGGATTTTCCCACAGAAAATGCTGTTGGGTTAGGCAATACACACACCCTGAGGGAGAGGGTCCAGAGGAGGACCATGAAAAGGATCAGGAGGTTGGACCATCTCTACCATGAGGGCAGGCTGAGGGGGCTGGGGTTGTTTAGCCTGGAGAAGAGGAGGCTCCAGGGAGACCTGAAGGGAAACTACAGGAAGGATGGAGAGAGACTGTTTATAAATGCCTGCAGTGACAGGTTGAGGAGCAATGACTTCAAACTAGAGAAGGGCAGATTGAGATTGGATATCAGGAAGTAGTTCTTCACTACGAGGGTGATGGAACACTGGAACAGGTTGTTCAGGGAGGTGGTTGAGGCCCCTTGGCTGGAGATATTCAAGGTAACACTCAGTGAGGCCCTGGGCCACCTGATCTAGTTGGAGATGTCTAGGCTGACTGTGGGGGGGTCAGACTGGATGACCTTTGGAGGTCCCTTCAGGCCTGGACCGTTCCATGATTCTATGATAGATATGTGTGCACACACACACACACATAGATACATTAAGAGCAAATCATACTATTGAAAAAAGCAAAGCTGAATCTTTTGGATGTTAAGATGTTTTCAGAAACTGAAAATAAAACTTCAGAGGGCAACTTCAGTCAATCCCTCAAATGCTCAAATAATGTTTTAGTGAAAAAAATATGAAGTGGTTATCTCAACTGGTGGTTAGGCTGAGTTTATGTCCCGGGTCTTCATCAATGGAGAGGTAAATGGTGTTTGGTTACTGTGTAACTGCCTCAATCTGAAGGTTGGGAAAGAGGTGCAGTCCTTCTTTGAACGTTCCTATGAATGAAATTAAGAGACAAACGAGATCCTGTATCACAATGAGACTATTTATGAGAAAGAGAGAGAATGGGGCAAACGAAACAGGGAAAGAGAGGGAGAGAGCGAATGGAGAAAGAGAGAACAGGAGAGGTGGAGACAGATAATTCCCACTCCAGGGTTCCTTTCTGTTTTCTGCAGGGAGGAGAGGAGAGACATCCAAGGAGGGTATTGTTGACATCCCCTTCAGCTTGGGATGTCCAGG